>NC_024800.2:11341000-11649337 GCF_000309985.2 Brassica rapa
AGCCAACAAAGCTACCTCTGCTTTTGGTCTAGAGGCGCGTGTTCCTTTTCTGGACAAGGAGTTTATCAACACCGCTATGTCTCTCGACCCTGAATCCAAGATGGTAACTACGAAAACTCAAATACCTTCTTTCACAAGCTAACGTACACTCGCTTAAACAAACTTTTCTATTATGGGATTTGTTAGATCAAACCAGAGGAAGGGAGGATCGAGAAGTGGGTTCTAAGGAGAGCCTTTGATGATGAAGAACGTCCTTATTTGCCAAAACACATTCTCTACAGACAGAAAGAGCAGTTTAGTGATGGTGTTGGCTACAGCTGGATCGATGGCCTCAAAGCCCACGCTGCTGAAAATGTATTCCACAAAAGATCTCATATCTCTTCTGTTTAGCTAAATTTTGGTCTAGATCTGATTTTTTTATATGTTTTGTTTTTAGGTTAATGACAAGATGATGTCGAACGCTGCTTTTATCTTCCCTCACAACACCCCACTCACCAAAGAAGCTTACTATTACAGAATGATCTTTGAGAGGTTCTTCCCACAGGTAAAACTCTTATTTAATATTCAGATGATGTAATGGAAACTCTTTTTTTTTTTTTTTGGTTTAGCAAATTTACAACTTTTGAGATGCTTTTATTGTGCAGAACTCGGCAAGGCTAACTGTTCCCGGAGGTGCGACCGTGGCTTGCTCGACCGCAAAAGCGGTGGAGTGGGATGCAAGCTGGTCCAACAATATGGATCCATCTGGAAGAGCTGCGATTGGAGTTCACCTCTCGGCCTACGACGGCAGCAAAGTGGCATTGCCCTTGCCGCCACATAAGGCAATCGACGACATCCCAATGATGATGGGACAAGAAGTTGTGATTCAGACATGAGTTTGAAGGATATATAGGGGAATTGGAGTTCTTTAAAGTTGTCCTAATCGGTTTAAGTGTTTTTGTATGGTTTCAAAATAAAATTGGTTTCCTGTTCTTAGGGAAATATGAATGTATAAATTAATTTTCTTGTACTATTAGTAAAGATTCGAATGCACTGTTTCTACAAAATCGATGTACATCAATCTTATTATAATTATATGTATTGTAATATGATATGAATAATGTGATTGTGCTTGTTTTCACAAAAACTTATTCATGAAATGTGTGTTTCTAGCTTTTTGTTTCCTTCAATGTATTTGAAACCTCCTAATCTTTTTGGATTTTCTCGCAAACAGATTTTGTATTCTTAGCTGTATCGCCCCTTGGTTCTCCACGTCGCCCAAAGCCACTCCTCATCGCCATGACCTCTCTCCATCTCCTCATCGTCCATTCCTCATCGCCAGCATGCGTATCATTCTTCCTCCTCACTTATTCTTCATTGTCATCTCTGATTCCTCTGTTTAATATGTTCTCTTTTGAATTTTGTCTGAAACGTTTTCCGTTTTGTCGTAATTCGAAGTTGACGTTGAAATTTTACGAAGAAAACAAGAAATACTTTAACTTGAACACAAAAAATGTTTATATCATTTCATAGACCATAATGACCAAAAACCGCAACTTCTAGTAAGCTGAAGATTTTTTTCGAGAAAAACCGTAAAACGTGTAAATCGTAAAACAGTCCAAAAATGGCCTTAAACACAACACAGCCCACCTACGACTTAGAACATAAAGCGGCCAAATCTCAGTAACGGTTTACCTTGCTTGGAGAGGATATTGGAAGAAAAAGAGGATAATGAAAGATTTCCAAAAGGATAAATCCGAATATCGACAAGACAAGAAAGATGCTAGAGGCGGATTTTCCTGAATTAAAAGTGACAGACAGTCAATAATCTCTGGGTAGAAGATTCTGAAGCCCTAAGCTGAATTGATATACACAAAATACGGGTTTTTCAAAAGCTTATGTGCCAGAATGTCCTGTTTTATGTTGACACCAAAACCGTGCCTTATTGTCCCCAAAGTGTTGGATTGATACATATCTTACATGGTTTTCACAAGATTTTGCATGTTTTCTACTCAGATGACAGTAATTCAACTCGCTCAAAGCAGATATTATTACATATATATTCAACATAGAGTACACAATTTTACCCCCCCAAAAAAAACATAGAGTACACAAGTAAAGTCAACGACTTTTTTAAGGTGTTGTGTCAGCCTTTGCATTGGTTGGAACGCTGGGATCGTGTCTGGTGTTTGCAGATGGATCACCATAATCCTCGATGCTCACCATCAATAATCTTTTTGCTACCCCTGTCTTCCCAATTCCTAACAAAAAAAAAAAAAAATTCAACCTTTGTCAAACCCAAAACCAAAATCAGAACTTTGGTATAATTTAACGAATTAAAACATAAAGAAGAAGAAGAAGACAAATTAATTAAAAAGAAGTAAAACCTGAAACAGAAGGAGTGTTGCGGCCAGAGGATGTAACAAGTGGAAGGGTTAGTATGAGAAACAAAAGAAGACGAACTCCAAAACTCATCTCAGTTTGGTTTGGGAGGTATAGACATATGCGTCGTATATACTTATAGATGTGACATGATGATACCAAAATTGAATCTGCCGTGTGTATCCAAATGCAACCTGTTTTTCACGTGAACTAGAGACTAAACATTAAAGCCTGCCATTTTGTGTGGGTGTATGTGCGTTAAAGAACAGTGTTAGTTTGGGAGATGGGATATTAATGGCCACAAGATGACCAAGGAAATAATGACACCTGGTTAGGCTTATCATATCGGCCTCGCGAAGTTGCGCCTTGCATTTTATTCATTGTTTGTGTTCTCTCTTTCTTTTTTCCAGAAAACTTTTAAAATAATACAAACAGATCAGAAAAATAAGTTTCTGTTTTTATAAAAATAAGCAGACACGTCAGCATAGGGTGATTTGTGAGAAGATTAAGGTTTTGAAGAGTTCACCGCAAGCAATCAGTCCCCACGCCGATGTAAGCGCCAGAGACTCAAGTCGCCGTGGAGTCGGGCTCGGAAACGAGCAAGGTAGAACTGTGAAGCAGTTGAACCCGTCATGGGTTAAAGTCGCGGAGAATGGACCATCGCTCTGAGCTTGTTCTAGCAACAGGAGTAAGTGAAGGACAAAAAGTTGTTGAAGTTCCGGATGATGTGATATCAGAATCTGTACCTCTTTGGAAGGCACCACATGTAGCAAGAATCCACTTCATATTCAATAAGATCTTGCTTTTGAGAGATAAATCTATCAAAATTGATGTCTACGTCGTCAATGATCGCACTGTGAAATTCAGAATCAAAGACGAGGGTACAAGGAAAAGGGTTTTGAAAAGGGGCATGTGGAACATTGCAAACATCCCATTAATTCTTTCAAAGTGGTCCCCTGAGGAGGAGGAAGAAGAGGTCGAAGATATAAAAACAATTTCAACGTGGATCATCATGAAGAATGTCCCCCACAGGATGTTCTCTTGGAAAGTCCTTGGTTTCATAGCTAGTGCTGTAGGAAAACCAAAACGCTTATACCCAAATATGCTCCAATGTAATAGCTTTGAGGAAGCGAAAGTTTTTGTCGAAGCTAATATGAAAAAAGAACTGTCGACTAGCCATCGTTTCAAGTCTAAACTTGGGGTAGATGCGGAGGTTGAAATGGTGAATAACTTTTTGGTTTCAGAAGAAACGGATTCAAGGTTAAATATTACTAACATGTGTATGATTCCAAAGACGGAGAGGTCTACAAGGATGATAGAACTGAGTCCAATTAGTCTATGTAATGTGGGGGTATAAAATTATTTCGAAGGTTTTGTGTCAGCGATTGAAAACATGCCTCCCCTCCCTCATATCGGAAACTCAATCAGCATTTGTTGCAGGAAGGTTGATTTTTGATAATATTCTTATAGCTCAGGAAATATTCCATGGATTGCGAACCAATAAAGCATGTCAAGGAAAGTATATGGCAATTAAAACGGACATGAATAAAGCGTATGATAGGGTGGAATGGGATTTTATCAAGGCTTTACTATAGAAGATGGGTTTTGATCTTCATTGGATTAAACTAATGATGGAGTGTATATCATATGTTCAATATCGGGTTTTACTAAATGGTCAACCACGTGGCATCATTGTTCCACATAGAGTTTTACGTCAAGGGATCCTTTATCTCCTTATTTATTTATCTGTGTACTGAGGCTTTAATTGCAAATATAAAAAAAGGTGGAAAGAGGGCAACAACTAATGGGAATGAAGGTAGCCAGAGCATGTTCATCGATATCTCATTTTCTCTTCACGGACGATAGCCTCTTCTTTTATAAAACTCAAAAACAAGAGTATCAAACCATTCTCAGGATTTTAAAGAAATATGAGGTAGTATCAGGTCAACTCATAAATTTTGATAAGTCTTCGATCCAATTTGGACACAAGGTTAAAGAATCTGCCAGACATGAGTTAAGGGATATTTTGGGCATACAAAATTTACGAGGAATAGGATCTTACTTAGGTTTACCAAAAAATCTCGGGGGCTCCAAGATACAAGTTTTTACCTTTGTCCATGATCGGCTAAATAATAGGTTCAACGGTTGGACTTTTAAACTTTTCACAAAAAGAGAAAAGGAAGTGATCATTAAATCAGTAGTTACGACATTACCAAATCATGTGATTTCTTCCTATCATTTACCTAAGGCAACCGCAAAAAAGCTGACGAGTGCGGTAGTACAATTCTGGTGGAGTCCAAGAGGAAGCACAAGAGGTATGCACTGGAAATCATGGGACAAAGTATGTGTAAATAAAGACGAAGGAGGTTTGGGGTTTAAAGACATCACTGATTTCAACACAGCGATGCTCGGTCAGTTATGACTTCTGATAGAGAAGCCAAACACTTTATTTTCTCGAGTTTTCAAAGGTCGGTATTACAGGAACGCCTCACCCCTGGAACCGATTCGTTCATATTCTCCGTCATATGGCTGGCGGAGTATCGTATCTGCTAGATCTCTGGTAAGCAAATGACTAATCAAAAGGGTGGGATCATATCATCTATATTTCTATGGAATGATCCATGGTTCCAAACCACTCGTTCGAGACCAGCTAATAAAAACCAACACAATTTCTACACAACTTGGAGCTCGCAAGCAATCCGGGATTTGGTGGACCCATAGGATGTGAAATTTATAGAAAGCATACCACTGAGTAGGATTCAGATAATAGATAGAGATGGATGGCATTTAAAAACAAAAAAAGGAAATATACGGTTAAATCAAGATATCAGGCATAACGGATTTACCTAGACAAGGAAAGACCACCACTACTATTTGGACCCACAGTTGATGTATTGAAGGCGTTTTGTTGGAAAATACGGTGCCCACCAAAGATAAAAACATTTTTATGGCAATTGGTGTCCGAATGTATAACATTTAAGCAGAATAAGCAAGTACGAAGGATACAAGGGGACATATGTTGTGCAAGATGCAGAGCCTATGAGAAATCGATAAACCATGTGTTTTTTTAATGTCCTCCAGCACTTCAGGTTTGAGCTTTCTTACAAATACAATCAAATCCAACTATTTTCCCAACAAGTTTTCTCTTCACAAACATGGATCATATCTTCTGGAGAGTTTTCCCGCAGATGGATGATCGTCAGTTTGTATGGATATTATGGTACATTTGGAAAGAAATGAATGATAAAGTCTTCATTAATATGGACATTGATCCTAGGGAAACACTCAAATTGGCAGAAACATAATCAACACTCTGGGATGAGGCACAAATATTGAACAAACAGAGGACAATACCACACGTAGAGGTTACGAACATATCGTCAATTATAGGAAGATGGTGTTTCACAGATAGTTCATGGAAAGAGAAATGATACTTTCTCCGAAAAAGGTTGGCTCAATACTCTAGAAGGATTTGATGGGCTGACGGGGACGAGGAATGTTCAGGCTAGTCTCTCTTCTGTTCATGCGGAGATGGAAGCGCTACTCTAGACAATAAATTGTATGAGGAACTTACGCTAGTTTCAAGTAACGTTTGCAACGAATTGTTCTCAATTGGCGAAGATGGTTTCGGAACCAAAAGAATGACTATCTTTTGCAAGTTATTTGGAAGATTTTAAAATCCCGAAAGAAAGTTTCATCCGATCAGAGATCATCTATGTCCCAAGGACGTAAAATTTAAAGGCGGATAGCCTAGCACACAGTGTAAAGAAGCAACAGTCTTTCATCGTTCACATGGACGTAAATCTTCCAGTTTGATTCACTGAATAGTATAAGTTGATGACAAAAAACATTAAATATTAGTGTAATCTAATGGAATTACGAACTTTACAAGATACACCTTACTGAAATAATTAATAGCAAAATCTAAACTATTAAAAGTGAAGTACATTTTGTATTTAACCCTAATTTTTTCGAAATAATTACCATTTCATGCTATTGGCCTAAAACAACTAATCAATACTAATAATTTTTTTTCCTTAACTCAATAATATTCCAAAAAATATTCCTATTTCAACGCAAATAAATAACAAACAAAATATCAAGTAACTAACACAATCTTATTATTGTGTTTAGAAAGTTTTGAAATTAACTAGATTTTGACCCGCGCTTTCAAAGCGCGGATTTATTTATTTTATTTTTAATTGACAAATATTTAGTAAATGTCATATTTTCATATATTTGTGTTTTATTTTATAAAAGACTTAAACTTTTTATCTTTATTTATCGTATTTCATTTTAAATGACTATTTATGTTTAAAAAATTAAACTTTATTTCTTTAACGAATTAAGTTGGTATAACTCTGATAAATTAATTTTATTATGTGGTTAATATTTTAATAAAAAATTATATATTTTTAATAAAGATTTATACTTTTCAATGAATTTTTTTTTTATGAATGCTTAAATTTTATTAAGAAACGAAAAAATATAATAATTAAGAATAGTTTTAAAAAAATTATTTGAATTTAGACTCAATAGACCAAAGAAACAAAATATGAGAATTAGATCTGGTTTCTTAATCAGCTCAAATGGCGCAAGAGAGATCTGATGTGGGCTGGATCTAAAATAAATGACCCAATATAGATGTGTTATTAATATTACTTGATTGCCTTTAATAAAACATGTAAAGTTAGTAAATAAAAAGACAGGCTAAGGTAAAAAAGACAATAGGATTCTGCTTTAATAGTATATATATAATATATATAATATATATTCTATATATAATTATGATTCCATAGTTTCCTTTACTGAATACCATTCCCAAAATACTTTTATTGCAACGCAATAACCATAATAAAAATGATATCAATCAACTAACACAATCTGTTCTATTAAAACTAAAGTTTAAAATAATACTTGCCTATTTTGAAGTCGATTCTTACAAATTTTCATTCTCTTTTTGACTAATTATAAACAATTCATTTATTGTTTTCATTTAAGCAATGTTTTGAAAACCGGACGGGGCATTGACTCGGCAGCATAGCTAGGTCATTGGTCGGACCGGTTCAACTGGGTTTAAAATTTTAATTTAATTTTAAATTAAGTAACTATATATATGTATAATTATAAAATTCTGTTTTATAAAATTTTATATCATTGTTAGAATCTAAAAATAATATGAAAAATCTGAAACTTTAAAAAGTAAAATGAAATATAATGAAAAATAATTAATTTAGATAGATATTTTAAAAATATGAATTTTTATGAATTTTTTTAAACAAATGCAAATTTTTAATATTTTTTACTTGAATTTGAGAAAACCGAGTTTCAATATTGAACCGGATCACCGATTTTACCGAGTTTCACCGGTTTTTGACCAGGTTTGCTGCTTTACTTTAAATCCGGTTTTTAGTACAATCCGGAACCGGTTAGAAGGCCGAGTCACGGTCTGACCGACCGGTCCGGTTTTCAAAACACTGCATTTAAGTGTTTTATTACATTTTTACATTAATTTTTCACTCTTCCAAACTACTTTTATTAATTGTATTTACCATAATAATTTGATGTCATTTATTTTTCGTATTAACCATAATAATTTCACGTGTTGAAATGAAATTGCTTCATTAGTGATAAGAATTCAAATCTGTTAATAAAAATTGTTTTAATTTTTTACATAATCAGTTAGACATGAGCATCCATGTATGCGTTCAGATACATATCAATTTTTGCTGAAATTGAGTTTTTCGATTTTAAAATTAAACTATGTCCGGTTATTATAAATTTCTAAACATGGTTCTATTTGGATTCTTACGGATTCGGGTAAGTTTGTATGAAGCTAAAAATATCTAAATAACTTATATACTTAAAAGTATCATTAAACAGTTTAGGGATGACGACCTATTTCCCCCTCATAACTATCATATAGCACTATATCTCCACCAAACTATCATCTATTGCTAAATCTCTCCGAATTGAAAGTTTGAATTTATTTCTCTCCGAAATAAAAATTGTAAATTTATTTATCCATGAATCGATAGTTCTAAACATATTTACCCATAAACCATGGTTTTAGTTGGTTAATTGCTAACCAAATCATTTTTAACCAGTTAAACCAAAATAAAATCCAATTTTTAAATAAAACCAGACCCATAAACAATCCGACCCGTTTTTTTCATCTTCTTCACCCGTTTGTCAGGTTTTTTTAATTATTTTTTCTACTTCTTCATAGAATTCACAAGACATATAAATGACACAATCAAATAAGTCAAGTATCGATTGCAATCCCTTAATTCACTCTATCATTGCTCTCAATAATTCATTTAACTCTCTGTATATATATATCTATATATATATATATATGTGCTCTGCACAAGATATAATATAATTTGAAGCTTCTTTAATAAACAAATACATAGAGAAACAGAGAGATGTGTCTGGTCTTCAAAAGGAAGTTCAGAGTAAAAGAGCCTGGTCCCGTCAATGACGTCTGTTCTGGTCGATAACGTCAAATAAAATTTTGAGAAATACACGGAGGGTGATGCTCACATGTCGCCGGAGCAGCTACTGAAGCTCATTGCCGCCGACGAAGAAGGAAGAAGAGAAACAAGTCTCGAGGAGGTAAAACGATTATTAACGAGATTGTCGGAATCTGGGATTGATCTAACAAAGAAAGCTTATAGTTACTCTCTCTCTCGTTGCTGATTGACATTTTCAGCAAGTTGCTGAAGAGAATTAAAAAAAAATGAGTCGGGTGAAGAAGGTGAAAAAAAAACGGGTCGGATTGTTTATGGGTCTGGTTTTATTTAAAATTAGATTTTATTTTGGTTTAACTGGTTAAAAATTATTTGGTTAGCAATTAACCAACTAAAATCATGGTTTATGGGTAAATATGTTTTGAACTATCGATTCATGGATAAATAAATTTACAATTTTTATTTCGGGGAGAAATAAATTCACAACTTTCAATTCGGAGAGATTTAGCATTGGGTGATAGTTTGGTGGAGATATAGTGCTATATGATAGTTACGAGGGGGAAATAAGTCGTCATCATAAAAATGTTAATGTAAGTATCAAATCTGCGGGCCAAGCTGTAGTTTTCTATTATTTTGTATGTACTAATCTGTTTCCTTGTCTTTACCCAATCTGTTTGGTAGTAATGGCGATGCAATTATTTATTGTTGTACTATAAACTACAAGTGGTATTGACTTTTCATAATTAAATGGATAACAAACGATATTTTAAGCCTTAAATCAATCAGCAGATATTTAGCCTTATCCTTCCACGTTTCAAAACACAATTGCATTCCACTCAAAACGTATAGGCACGCCAAAAACAGAGGATCATAGCCGTAATTAAAAAAGATTAGATTTTTTTGTCTCTCACTATCATAGCCGAACGAGAGCAAAAGGGACAATCAGGAAGCCCACTCCGCGTCTTTTCTTGATAAAGATTCTTCGAGAATCGAAACCGAAAGCACAAAAGAGGGTTATCTAGAATTACATATTTACCAAAAAAAACCATCTTCCTTCTGTATCGATCATCGAATTGGGGTGTGGAAATATCTTCTCTTCTAAAAAGGAAAAAGCATCAAACTTTTCTTTGCTTCTGATCTTCTTCTTCTTCTCGCTGGAAATTGACGTTCCATGGCAAGAGTGTCGTTCAAGGATTCTCTGAAAGCTCTCGAAGCTGATATCCAACACGCTAACACTGTGTAAGCCCTCTTAATTTCTTTGCTTTCGCCATCCAAAGTGTTGATTTTTTTTTATTGCTGTGAAAATCTTTATCTTTATCACGCTGAGCTTTCAAGTTTTGTTTCTTTGATTTTTTTTTGTCTGAAATTATTCTTCTGTGTTCGTACAGAGGAGCTCGGAGATGGTACGGCTTGTTTTGTAGTCGAATTAGGGTTTAATCTGGGTCCCAAACAGTAAAGATATAATAAGAAGTAAGGATAAGTTAACAACCCATATCAGTGATGTAATTCAACGAAATTGGATAATGAAGTCATTCTTTTTGGGAGTCTTGTCTAAAAACAATACGAGTGTTGACCCTCCAAGTTGGACAAAGTCTTTGGCTTTTGTCTAACTGAGCTAAAAGTTTCTTTCCTCATCTGAGCTGAAAATGTGTTTGAGTTGTTTTAGTGTGTTGCTATGATAAAGCTGCTATGTCTTCTATTTGGTCACATCTGAGCTCTGATGTTTGATCCGATCAATACTTGAGTTAAGCGTGTGGTTTTCATCAAGTCAGGTTTGTTATGTGATGGTGCTTATGCATAATGTCACTGTTTCTTTTTTCTTCTGAATGAATAAACAGTGCTTTGGATTATCCTCGGGAGAAGGATGGAGCTCGTGTTCAGATGAGGCTATCCTACAACCCGGCAGCTCAGTTTTTACTCTTTCTCGTCCAATGGACTGATTGCCACCTTGCCGGTGCACTCGGTTTGCTCAGAGTTCTCATTTACATGGTACATTCTTTACCATTTCTCTCTTCCTTTCCTTCTTCTCTAGAGTGATTGTTTGAGTAAATCCTTTCAACTGCATCAGACCTATGCGGATGGGAAGACCACAATGTCGGTTTACGAGAGAAAAACCAGTATTAAAGATTTCTATGGTAATGTTTATTCAAGTGTAACAAGTTAGTTTGATGATGCTTATGGGTTTTCCCTTATTGTGAAACAGCTGTGATATTTCCCTCGCTGTTGCAACTAGAAAGAGGTATCACAGACATCGATGACCGCAAACAGAAAGAGGTATGCAAAGTACGGTACAGAAACAAAGAGGAGATCGAAAGAGTAAAGCTCTCGGAGAGAGACGAAGAGTGCGGTATATGTATGGAGATGAACAGCATGGTTGTTCTACCCAATTGTACACATTCTTTATGCATCAAGTGTTACCGTGACTGGTAAGGAGGCCATTCTTTATTGAGTGAGTTTCTTCTCTGCAGGGTTCAATCATTATAACAAGGTGTTTTTTGTTGCAGGCATGGGAGGTCAGAGTCATGCCCTTTCTGCAGGGACAGTCTGAAGAGAGTAAACTCAGGAGACTTGTGGATGTTGATGGAGAGATCAGATACGGTCAGTCTCCATACGGTGGAGAGGGAGAATAAGAAGAGGCTGTTTGTGTACATAGAGAAGCTAACTCTAGTGGTTCCAGATCAAGTGTTTGCTGCTTCTCCTTATGATTGCCATGTCAAGTGAATAATAAGAAGAGGAAGAAGAGCTTTTATATAAAAGCCAAAACCGGTTCTGGTAAACTTTTATATGAATGTATATAATGTTTTAGAGTAGTAGTAACTAGTAAGTAATAATATATATATAGTAACCATTCTCTTGGGGAAGTCCATATCTACTTGCTTTTCTGTTTTGTTTTTTTAAATGTGCATTTGGCTTTTGGTTCCCAAACTGTGTTATTTCTGTTGTGTACATTCATCATGACTCTAAACCTTTTCTTTGTGGAATGGCGCTTTCAATCACACAACTAATCCACACTCTGTTATCTTCTCTGGGAGTTATATTTGTAATTAATTGATCCGGTTTAGCTTGATCATCAGCTACAACACATACATGATATGAAAAGCGAGAAAAAAAAACAGAAGGACGAGAAACACACATCTTAAGGGGGCGTAGTTGGTAGCAGTTGTCGGCGGTTTGCAACAATCACTCTAAACCGCTTCAAACCGCTCCGAATCTCATAAATTCAAAAGCTGGTTCCAGTTAGCGTTTGCGGTTGCGGGAAGGTAAAACTTTTTTCTTTTTTTCAAAACAATATATATACAAAAGTAAAAATATTTAATAAAAAATTTAAAATTGAAATTATGAAAATATTAAAATATATCTATTATATTTTAATTAATATTATAAAATTTTATAATAAAAACAATTTTAATAAATTTTCAAAAATTAAAATTATAACTTTCTAAATATAAATTTTATATTTATTATAATTTTATGATTTTTGATATTTTATAATTATATTAAATATAAATATTGTTAATTTATTATTTGACTGTTACCGTATTTAGTAGTTAATCAATTATAAGTCATCCGCAAACGCACCAATTTCTAACCACAGTACCAGTCGTACAAATCTCTTAAGACCGCTAGAAACCGCAATCGCCCGCATCCACAAATTTCGCAACCGCAACTGCAACCGCTGCGTTTGAACCAGTCATGCCCTAAAAAGATATTGGTCATAACCAAACGAGAACAAGACCCAATAAACTTACCAGCTAATTTCAAAATACATTTGAAAAGGTATGAGAATCCATATATAAAAGAAAAAGGCCCTAAACTAACTTCAAAAGTTCATAAAGATCTGAAACGGTCACACAAATGGTTCTTCAATTGTGAGATTTCTCATGCTTTTCTTTTCTAAGCTGTAATAGAAAAGCCGAAAGGGAGTACCAGACAGTTTGGTTGGAACCAGACAAATCTAAAAGAGATGTATCAATGACCTTCAAGTCAAGACGAGTGGAAAATGTATTCAGGCAAAAGAAACGTATGCAAAGACCATTCCTCTTTCTCAGCATCTTCCACAACCCACAATCTAAAACGACCCTGGTGACTAGGTATGAGACCTGTGTGGACATGCATGCAACGCACATAACATGTCTCCAACCTCCTCCCAATAGCGCAACTCTTGTGCTCCTGCTCCCATAACTTGAGAAAAAAACCCACCTTAACCTATTGGAATTTGGGAATGTTCCTTTATAGAGACTCCTCTCGGCCCAGATAAAACAATTTGGGGCCCAGTACGGGTCAGTTGATTATAAAACCCGACCCGCTCAGGTAATCCCTCTTTCCAACTAACTAACTCAGCTTAGGGTTTGTTTCTCTCATTCTGGAGGATGAATCCATTGACGCAGATAAAGTGGACACAGGCTATAAACGCCAAGGAATCAGATCTAGGGATCTCGGAAGAGGCCTCGTGGCATTCCAAGTACAAAAACTCTGCTTATATCTACGCCGGAGGCTTAGCTTTCGATCTCACAGAGGGTGATCTCCTCGCCGTCTTCGCACAGTAAGTGCTTCCTGATTCAGAATCTTCGTAGGTTTTGGTTTTGATGAGTTTGTATTTCTTGTGGATTTGTAGATATGGTGAAGTCGTTGATGTCAATCTTATCAGAGACAAGGGCACTGGAAAATCAAAGGGTTTTGCTTTTCTTGCTTATGAGGATCAAAGAAGCACCATTCTCGCTGTTGGTTCGTTCTCTCCCTTTAATTAATTCTTGTACACTGGTTTCTAATTCTACTTACACTGTGATTTTGAAATTGCAGATAATCTGAATGGAGCTCAGGTCTTGGGGAGGACCATCAAGGTGGACCATTGTAGCAAATACACTAAGCGAGAGGAGGAAGACGAAGACACGCGACAGCACAACAGAGAGGCACGTGGTGTCTGCAGAGCTTTTCAGAGAGGAGACTGTACTCGTGGTGATTCTTGTAAATTCTCCCACGACGAGAAAGTAAGTTTACATTCACCCTCAGATATACAATATGCTTTTGAACACGGATGAACTTTCTTGTTATTCACATTTTGTTTTCTTTCACTCTTTTGTTATGGACAGAGAGCTGCAAATACTGGTTGGGGTCATGAAGAGGATAGAAGCGCCAAGTGGGATCATGACAAGTTTAATGGTCCCAACAAGGGTGGTGGCCATCGAGGAGACTTCCAACCTGATCCGAATTACAGAGGAAAGGGTCGTGGAGAAAGAGATAGAGTGGACAGGGAGCCAAGGTCTAGAGATTCTTACGATAGGAGGGAACAAAAGATATCAGGACGTCTTGATGATTCGCAATATTCAAGACACGATGCTGAAAATGATTATGCAAGGGACGACAAGAGATCCAGAACACATGATATGGAGAAATCGAAGGAAAGATCTAGAAGGGATTATAACGACAGGGAAGGAGAAGGTTCAAGTCGGCAATCGGGGAAAGATAGTGATTATTCGAGCAGGGATGCTCGCCGTCGCTAAAGGGATGTACAATGAGATGTGTTGTTCTTTACAAGAGAGTTGGTTATATTAAACTGCTTCGTCCTTTTACCGTCATTCATTCTATGTTTGTTGTGACACCCTAGACTTGTTGATTACTTAACTGTTTGGAGTGAATGAAGTCGTTTATGGTTCACTTGCACTTCGCTATTGTTGTTAGTGGCTTTAGTGACCTGTGTTTACAGACTCATGTCTTCCACAGGAACGAATGACTCTGGCTTTCCTTGTAACATATGGATTTATGCAACTCTTGATGTTCCTGTCATTAACCAAATTAGCGAGGTAAATCGCTTATTCGTCCTAATTCTTATTGACTTGGTCTACAAAGAAAATTTTATGAAATATGAATTAATGTATTAGATAGTGATATTTATTGTTTTCTTCTGCTAGCCTGCTAGGTGTGATTAAGATTTCTTTGAATAAACTGTGATTAAGCTATTGATTTTTATTGTGTTTACTGAAAACAATAAGCAAGTTGGTGAAAAGTAAAATCATTGATGTGGTGGTCATTGCTAAGAACTTGACAAACATTCGTCGGCTATATTTTATAAGGCTGGTCGTTTTTACTAGTGTTAATTAATCGAGTTTTCTCTATATCTGATCAGAGCCTGACCGTTGACTTTGACGAAATGAAGTAGTTAATCAATTAGCCAGAGAAAAAGTCATAGCTCTATTTTTCTTTGAGGGTCAAAGCCAATGAGCGTTGAGAATAATCTGCCTACCCATGGCCCATGGTGTATGTAGAATATCCTCACTCTATCTGCCAGTTTCTGAAAGCTATTTATGCTATATATATATTCCTCATAATTGCATAGGGATCCATATGCGAATGCTTTTTCTTTGCTTACAATCTCAGTTAACAATCATCCTGGTTCTGAAAGGAGAAAATCTTTTTTACTCCCCATGGGTTTTACATTTACGGTCATGAGGCTGATTCTTGTATCTGCTTTCCTTGTCATTGTGCCATTTGAACATATAGATATGCTCTGTGCTCAAACAGTCAGATTGACGGAGAAGACTGATAAACAAGCATTGCTAGAGTTCAAGTCACAAGTTTCAGAAACAAGTAGAGTCGTGTTGGACTCGTGGAATGACTCCCTGCCTCTATGTATGTGGGCTGGAGTCAGGTGCGGCTCAAAACACAGAAGAGTAATCGGAGTGGACCTAGGAGGACTGAAGCTAACTGGTGTTGTCTCTCCCTTTGTCGGTAACCTCTCATTTCTAAGATCACTGAATCTTGCAGACAACTTTTTCCGTGGTGCCATCCCTCTTGAGGTTGGAAACTTGTTCAGGCTTCAATATTTCAACATGAGCAATAATCTTCTTGGTGGGGCTATCCCGGTTGTTCTTTCTAACTGTTCTAGCCTCTCGTCCCTTGATTTATCATCAAATCATCTTGAACAAGGCGTGCCTTCTGAGTTTGGTTCCTTGTCTAAGCTTGTCCTTCTGTCTCTTGGTAGAAACAATCTAACAGGGAAGTTCCCTGCCTCATTGGGAAACCTGACATCACTCCAGATGCTCGACATCATATATAACCAAATGGATGGAGAGATTCCAGGGAGCATAGCCAGACTGAAACAGATGGTGTTCTTCCGAATAGCATTGAACAAGTTTACAGGTGTGTTCCCTCTTCCAATTTACAATATGTCCTCTCTAGTATTCCTGTCTATCACCAGCAACAGTTTCGCCGGCTCCCTTAGCCTTGACTTTGGTTCTCTTCTCCCTAACCTTCAAATACTATACATGGGGATAAATAATTTCACCGGTTCTATTCCGGAGTCACTTTCCAATATTTCAAATCTTCAACAGCTTGACATTCCATCTAACCATCTCACCGGAAAGATACCATTGAGTTTTGGGAGACTTCGGAATTTATTAAGGCTAGGCCTTAATAACAACTCTCTGGGAAGCTACTCTTCCGGTGATCTTGATTTTCTTGGTGCAATGACTAACTGCACTCGGTTGCAGTACTTGAATGTTGGCATGAACAAACTCGGCGGGCAGCTGCCTATGTCCATCGCCAATCTCTCCACCCAGTTAACCGAGCTCTCCCTTGGCATCAATTTCATATCTGGAAGTATTCCTCATGGCATTGCGAATTTAGTACGCCTTCAAGCGTTAGACATGGGAGAAAATCTGCTGACAGGCAAACTCCCTCCCTCCTTCGGAGAACTTTCTGAATTGAGAAAAGTCTTGCTCTATTCGAATCAACTGTCTGGAGAGATACCATCTTCCTTGGGCAATATCACTTGGCTAACGTACCTCTATCTGATAAACAACACTTTTGAAGGAAGCATCCCTTCAAGTCTTGGACGCTGCAGCTACCTTCTAGACCTGAACCTCGGGACTAACAAGTTGAATGGCAGCATACCCCATGAGCTTATGGAGCTTCCGTCTCTCATCATCTTAAATGTCTCTTTTAACTCGTTAGTTGGCCCTTTGAGAGAAGACGTTGGAAACCTTAAGTTTCTGCTTGGTCTAGACGTTTCGTACAACAAACTGTCAGGACAGATTCCACGCTCCTTGGGGAATTGTCTCTCACTAGAATATCTTTGGCTGCAAGGTAATTCATTTGTTGGTTCTATTCCAGATATGAGAAGGTTGACTGGCCTCAGGTTCCTTGATCTGTCCAAGAACAATCTCTCTGGCACGATACCTGAATATTTGGCAAACTTTTCGAAGCTACAGAATCTGAATCTCTCTATGAACAACTTGGAAGGAGCTGTGCCAACAGAAGGAATATTTAGTAATACCAGTGCAATGTCGATCGTTGGCAACATAAACCTCTGTGGAGGCATCCCATCATTACTGCTTGAGCCGTGCTCTGTAGAATTACCAGGAAAGCATTCGTCGTCAGTCAAAAAGATAATCGCCATTTGTGTCAGTTCAGGTATAGCATCTCTTTTGCTGTTGTCTCTGTCTGTGTTTTATATATGCCGGTACAAACAGAGGATGAAGAACGTCAGGGGTAACAACAATGAGAATGATCGGTCTCTCTCCCCTGTGAAGTCATTTTATGAAAAGATAAGTTACGATGAGCTTTACAAGATAACCGGTGGCTTCTCTTCCAGCAATTTGATTGGGTCTGGTAACTTTGGGGCTGTGTATAAAGGATTTCTTGGGTCCAAGAACAAGATCGTTGCCATAAAAGTTTTGAATCTCAGCAAACGTGGAGCTGCAAAGAGCTTCATGGCTGAATGTGAAGCACTAGGATGTGTGAGGCATCGCAACCTTGTGAAGTTGGTTACTGTCTGTTCGAGTGTGGATTCTGAAGGAAATGGTTTCAGAGCTCTAGTTTATGAGTTCATGGCTAATGGAAACTTGGACATGTGGCTGCACCCGGAAGAATCTGACGGTCCATCGAGAAGAACCCTGACCCTTTTGGAAAGACTCAGCATTGCTATAGATGTTGCTTCGGCTCTGGTTTATCTTCATACTTATTCTCAGTTTCCAGTAGCCCACTGTGATCTTAAGCCAAGCAATATTCTTCTAGATGAAGATTTAACTGCTCATGTAAGTGACTTTGGTTTGGCCCGACTCCTCCTGAAATTCGATCGTGAATCGTTTCATATGATGTTCAGCTCGACGGCTGTTCGTGGGACCATCGGATATGCAGCACCAGGTATGTTTGTACTTAAGATTAAAACAACGTGATATCATTTGATCTCATTGTAGTTAATTATTGAACTTGTAGAATATGGAATGGGAGGTCATCCATCGATAGTGGGAGATGTGTACAGCTTTGGAATCCTCCTGTTGGAAATGTTTACAGGAAAAAGGCCCACGGATGAGTTATTCGTGGACGGTTTAACTCTCCATGGCTTTACCAAATCAGCATTATTGCAGGAACGAAGAGCAGTAGATATAACAGACCAATCTGTTCTCTGTGGTGCATATGATCCGGTTCTTGGAGTCGAAATGGTGGAATGCTTGTCCCAGCTTGTGTATCAGGTGGGAGTCAGGTGTTCAGAAGAATCACCGGTGAACCGGATATCGATGGCTGAGGCCTTAAGAAAGCTGGTCTCTATCAGAGACACGTTTTCTGAAGACGGTAAGGCATTTATCTTTTCACCCGAGTTGTAGTGCGAGAGATTGTTAAAGGCGAAAAGATATAGGTAAACGTATACAGCAATAAACTTAAACATGTTTATCACACACAAGTATGTACGTACATATATGGGGAGCCTGTAATATATGTTCAATACGTATACGTTTGTCTTGTTTGTATGAATTTGCGATGATCTTGTAAATATTTTGACTAGTTGATTACTGTACTTTTCCTGGTTGTGTGCAATGAGACTTCATCAATCAATTACACCATTTTACATCATAATTTCTAGAAAACAGCAGTCTTGGCATATGCTAAATATCTGTTTTCTCTCATTAGAACAGCAAATTTTGCTGAATGCCGACTGAGTCTGTTTCTCCAATAGCCTTGTTCATTTGGTTGCCGTAGGTTTTGGCTTCAGCGGCAGCGTCAGTGTCAGCGGCGGCGGCAGCATCAAGACAGTTGTTGTTCGTTTCGCTGACGCTGCCGCAGATTATATCGCGACCGCGCCGCAGGACGAAGCGTTCGGATGCGGCGTCAGACGCAGCTTTCTGCGTCAACGAAACGAACAAGAGTTGAGGCAGAATGTTGACGTTGCCGCTGCCGCCGGTACCTGCGGCAACCAAACGAACAGCCCTAATATCTCTCTCATCCTCGCATATCCCTGGTTAGAAAAGAGGGTAAACATCAAGCAACCGCCATGTTTCTTAAAAAGTAACCCCTCTATTCTCTCTCCTAGTGCAAAAAGGGCGATTTTTCTAGGGTTTGCCCCGCCGTCGACGGCCTCACGCCGTTGATTGAGAACTTCCTCTCCCCCTCTTTTCTTCCTCTCCTCTTCGCGATGTCATCGCCAAAGCCACCTGAAAGCCCTACGCCAGATCCGCCAGACGAATCGGACTCGCCCCCTCCCTCGGATGAGCCCCATCCTTCGATCCATTCACCTCCTCCTTTAGCTCGATCCTCCATTCCGCCGTCGATTCCATCAGTGGAAACTCCATCTTATGCTCAGAGATTCAAGAACTCCTTAAGGAACCTCAGGAAAATTCCGTCTCCTTCGTCAGAGGTAGATGGGATTCCCGTGATAATTGCTCCGGACTCAGTCGTCCTCCAGGCTTCTAAATCGTGGAAGGACCACATCATAGCTCACTTCCATGGGAGATGCCCAACTCCTACCAAGATCTATAATGACCTCAATCCAGTGTGGGGAAAACATGGGAATATATTGATTCATGCTCTTTCGCAGACAGCTTGCTTGGTGTTCATCCCGTCGGTGGCGACTCGTCAATGGGTATTGGATGTTGGCTACTGGCAGGTCGATAACTGCGCTATGACGGCCGTTCCGTGGTCAGCCGATGCCTCCCTTGAGATGCAAGAGCTGGTAACCGCACCAACTTGGGCTGTCCTGAAAAGTGTTCCTCCTCAGCTCTACTCGTTGGACGGTATCAGTGTCATTGCTAGCGGGATTGGAGAACCATTACACACTGAAAACTCTAGACTGGAACCCTTTCATTTCGGAGATACTAAGGTGAAGGTGGAAATTAAGCTGGAGAGCCTTCCACCTTTAGCAGTAATTGTAAGGGATACTCAAGGATTCTCAGTTCGTGTGAATGTTGAATACCCACGTCTTCCTCCGAAATGTTGCAACTGTGGAAAATTTGGCCACATGCTCAAGTATTGTACCATTCCGATTCAGAGGAAAAACTTTAAGCAGAACCAAGATCTTCCGCGGGTCTCAAGGGCAGCAACTCAAGTAACAGTGGAGGATACATATCTAAATCCAGATGAATCCAGCTCCAAAGGGAGGGTCGAGATAGGCTCAGGTAGAGTAGTTGAAGCTAGTACTACTGCCTCAGAAGTTCAGCAAGGATTAGAACTAGCTAATACAGAGAAACTAATCTCTGAGGATGGCCTTGTCCCTATGGAGCGCTCGGCTGTCTTGAATCATCAATCTCGATCTTCTGGTTTTCCCCCCTTCACAGGAAAACCAGCACTCAGGCTCCTGACCCATCGTTTGGATAGGAACAAGAAGCTGCGTATTCATCGTCAAGCCCCTCCGCCTCAGGGGGTTGGGCCGCTGTCTCATGATGATACTATGCTCCCACAGACTGAGAAAGATTTGGAGCCTATACCAGACAATGTTGGGGTCGAGTTGGAGGAAGGAGAGATTCCCTTCCAACCCTCTCCTGCAGCGGTAAAAAAGGAAAAAAAAATTAAAGCGATTGGAGGCTAAGTCCTCTCAATCTCTTCCTTCGCAGACAGTTTCTCAGATGTTTTCCTCGATCCGGGGTAAGTCCTTGGGGAGGAAACCCCGTCGGTACTAAGCTCGAAATCTACCTTTTCTTGTACATATGAAGATATTTTCATGGAATGTTAGAGGTTTTAATAGCAATGCTCGACAATCTTTCGTAAAATCATGGATCAATAATAATAGACCGCTCATTGGAAGTATTTTGGAGACGAGGGTCTTAGAGGAGAACACTCCAGGAATAATAACTTCAGCCTTCCCTGGTTGGAGTTGGGAAAATAATTACTCGCATGCTGAATTGGGTAGGATCTGGGTGGTGTGGGATCCAACAATATCAGTAGTTGTATATAAGAAGTCTGCTCAGTTTATCTTATGTGGAGTATTTGATCCGGCTACTGGTATCTCTATTACGGTAGCGTTTGTTTATGGGTTCAATACGGAGATTCAGAGAAGGGACTTGTGGCGTGAGATGTCGGAACTTAATTCTTCCTCTCCTCTTCACAACTCTGCTTGGTTGATGGTAGGAGACTTCAACCAGATCTTGAACTGCAGTGAGCACTATTCGATCCAATCGTATGAAGCCCCAATAAGAGGAATGGAGGATCTAAGATCCTTTTTGGATACGAACGACCTCACAGACCTTAGCTGCAGGGGTACCTATTTTACGTGGACGAACTGTAGACCAGAGGATCCCATATTGAGGAAGCTTGATAGAGCTGTGGTCAACCCGGCTTGGAGTTCTCAGTTCCCAGAGTCTTTGGCAACCTTTGATCCTCCAGGTGATTCAGATCACTCTTCTTGTTTGATATCCTTCTCTCCGGTGACCCAATCAGGAAAGAAAAGCTTCAAATACTTCTCCTTTATATCCACTCACTTTGATTACATTCCTAGTCTCCGGTCGGCTTGGAGCGAATCAGTGGGTATTGGCTCAAAACTTTTTACTCTAGGTCAGAGGCTGAAGAAAGCCAAGGAGTGTTGCAAGAGGCTGAATAGGGAGGGGTTCAGTAACATTCAGCAGAGAACAAAGACAGCATTGGAGGAGTTGGAAAGAATTTAATCTACGCTAATGACAACCCCAACGGAAGCTTTAGTAACGGAGGAATCCATTGCTAGGGATACATGGGCTTTCTTTGCATCTGCTCAAGAGAACTTCTTCAAGCTTAAGTCGAGGATACGATGGCTGAGAGAAGGAGACTCCAACACTAAATTCTTCCACCGTGTAGTCATGGCCAATCAGTCTTGGAATGCTATTCGATATATAAGAGATTCCACTGGTCTGAGAATCTATAATCAGCAACAGATCAAGGGAATGGCAGTGGCGTATTTCAAGAACCTACTAGGCTCAGAAAGTAGGGGAATAGTCCCGATGACAGTGGAGGAGATTAGGGAAATCCATCCGTTCAGGTGTTCTACCTCTCTGGCTACAGAGCTTACTCGAATCCCATCTGAACAGGAGATAAAGGCAGTATTCTTCAAAATGCCTAAGTGTAAGGCTCCAGGCCCCGATGGTTTTCCAGCGGAATTTTTCCTTGAAGCCTGGGAGATTGTCGGTGATGAAGCAACTCAGGCAGTGAAAGAGTTCTTTACCTCTGGGAGATTACTTAGGAAGTTCAATGCTACAACGGTTGCTTTGATTCCCAAAGTCACTGGTGCAGATGAGCTTTCTAAATTTAGACCGGTTTCTTGCTGCTCGACAGTCTATAAGGTTATTGCCAGACTGTTAAAAAGGCGCCTCAAGGTCTTTGTGCCAGAAGTGGTACAAAATAATCAAGTGGGATTTATAAAGGGTCGGTACCTGTGCGAAAATGTTCTTCTAGCTTCAGAGATGGTTACAAGATTTCACAAAAGGGGTCCAACAACTCGGGGCTGTCTGCAAATAGACTTAATGAAGGCATATGATAACCTGAATTGGGAGTTTATGCTCAATATCCTTACAGCTTTTGGGCTCCCGGAAATCTTTATTGGTTGGATAAAGGAGTGTATAACAACAACATCCTTCAGCATAGCCTTTAATGGAGAGTTGCTGGATTGCTTTCCAGGTAAAAAAGGGTTGAGGCAAGGAGATCCAATCTCTTCTCTTTTGTTCGTTATAGCTATGGACATTCTCTCCAAGCTCCTAGACAGAGGCGCTATGGATCATTCGTTTGGTCTTCATCCTCTTGGAAATTCCCCTCTAATCACACACATAAGCTTCGCTGATGATGTGTTATTGTTCTTTGATGGAACGGATCAATCTCTACAAGGCTTGCTTGACATCTTGGATCGTTTCAATATGAGCTCTGGGCTGGGGATTAATAGGAGCAAGACTGCAGTGTTTTTTGATGGGGGCGACATGGCCTGCAATCGAACCTCTGCAGCTGATCACGGTATCTCTCAAGGTTCCTTTCCGATTCGCTATCTGGGAGTTCCTCTCACGACAAAGAAGTTGAGGAGACAAGACTATCAACCTCTCTTGGATAAGATTCATTCTAGGTTTACTTCTTGGACAGTTAAGCATCTCTCGTTTGCGGGCCGTTTACAACTGTTAAAATCAGTCATATACTCTACTATATCCTTCTGGGCCTCTATTTTTCTTCTTCCAAATGGCTGCCTCAAGGCATTGGAACAGATGTGTAATGGCTTTCTTTGGAAAGGGGTCCCAACAGGAGCTAGAGGAGCAAAGGTTTCTTGGGAAGCAGTGTGTTCATCTACGAAATCAGGAGGTCTTGGGTTGAGGAGAGTGAGCCCTTGGAATAAGATTTTGGGGTTGAAGCTTATATGGTTGTTGTTTGCTTCATCTGGGTCTCTATGGGTTTCGTGGACTCGGGTAAACTTGATTCGAGCTGAAAATTTCTGGACCCTGGATGCTACTAGATCTGGTAGTTGGATTTGGAAGTCGCTATGTAAACTCAGGCAATTAGCTCGACCGTTTGTGGTCTGTGAGGTGGGTTCAGGTAGAACCGCAAGCTTCTGGCATGATAATTGGACCTCCTTAGGCTCCCTAATAAACATGACGGGTGAGAGGGGGCCGAGGTTGAGTGGTCTGCCAGTGGACGCGGTGGTAAGAGACGCATGGGTTGATAACAACTGGTGGGTCAGCTCTTCAAGATCAAGGAATCCGGTTATAAGCTTTCTAAAGAATTGTTTACCTGATCCCCGAGCAATGGTGTTGTCTGAGGAGAAGGACAACTTTTTATGGCAAATTGGAGATAGGACTCCTGTTCCAGATTTCTCTACTGCTCTTATGTGGACTCACCTCTATGATCGGCTTCCGGAAGTGACTTGGCACAAGTCTATATGGTTCAAAGGAAGGATACCGAAGCATGCGTTTCTTTCTTGGTTAATAGCTCTAAACAGATTATCGACAAAAGACAGGATGAGCCAATGGGGAGTGCCAGTCTCCTCCACTTGTTTGTTGTGCGGTTCTGCTGATGAAACACGCCAACATCTATTCTTGGAATGCGATTACAGCAAGGAGGTCCATACCTTCTTCTTTTCTCCGGCCCATCTCTCCCCTCCTCCACTGATCATGGATGTTCTAGGCTGGATCAAAGCTCCCACTCGGGATAGTAACATCAACCTGATCCTAAAGCTCACCTTTCAAGCTTCTCTCTATATGCTTTGGAAAGAAAGAAACTCAAGAATGCATAATCAGTCTTCTCGACCGGCAGCTTCTATCATACAAGAGATCCAACGACTGTTACGAGCAAAGATGGACATTCTCTCCAGGGAACAGAGGAATCTGCCTACCACGGTCACTTTTTTATCTACTTGGCGTCGCCTTTATATTAGCTCGTAGGTAGAGTTTTTTTTTTTGAGTTTTGAGTTGAGTCTTGTAAGTAGATCAGATGGTCTGCGGTTTTGGAGCTGTACAAAAAATAATATGAATAAAGTATGTTTAAAAAAAAAAAAAAAAAAAAAAACAGTGAAAAAAAAAAAAAAAAAATACACATCAAGCAAATAAATTTTGGTAGGGATGTGCATAAATAAGGTTTCTAAATCCTAGGGGGTGTTTCTGTTAAAGTTCTGATACTTTTCATGTGAAAATGTGAAGCCTGAAGAGGCCCTAACGCGTAGGAGCCTCGTCAAACTAGAGGACTATTGTTTGAGGGTTAACGAATAACTTTGGAGCTTTAGTACATGAGTTTATGTCGTCATATGTCTAACTTTCATAATTACTATCATAGCCAATAAACTCATTGTGATATTTCCCCTACAAGCGAATGATTATGATTCTGGCCCAACTTCAGCTCTGCAGGTACAAAAGCAACCGTAGGTTTCAATTCTTGCTTTCGGAATACAACTAAATCTCTATACGCATACAAGATCCCATTCATCTACGTTCTTTTATTCATGAACAGACTTTATAATTGTTAAAACTCTAGTTAATTTCATTTGAAGAGCTATGTGTACAGCTTTGGACTCTTGCTGCTGTCGATGTCACTTGGAAAAGACCTACAGGTAAAAAGCATCAGAGTAGGATTATGTCGATCTACTATGTACATCTGAGCATTTTAGTAAGTCAATGCTCTCAAACTGTGAACCTTCTTCATCGTCATTGATGAGCCAACAGAACGAGGTTTTGCAAATATTTTATCACCGCCAACTTCTGTTGACCGTTGGTTGCTTCCTCTCAAGTTTTGTTTCCTTAAAATATTATTTCTCTTTAATTATTAATTCTCTTATTATTGATGCATGGATGTTGATTCTTTGATTGAGAAGGTACTTTTTTATAATCTAACTGTCAATTTTCTTTGCTTGTCTTGATAACGAACTTTACCCCTTTTTGGGGGTACAAAAAGAATATACAAGTAGTAGTCTTCTTCGGTTCCTAACGAACAAAGACAAAGCTGGTGCAGTGTAACACAAAAGAACTACTCCTTTACAATGCATCTTCCTTGTATGGGCCTTATACTGTTTCAAGTACTTGCTCTACATACTCTTGTGTTCTACTGTCAGGCATCCAGTTTCACTGATCAGACAGACAAACAAGCGCTGCTCGAGTTTCAGTCTAACCTATCACCAAACAGCCGAGTTTCCTTAGCTTCATGGAATAAATCTTTTGATCTCTGCAACTGGACTGGAGTTACCTGTGCCCGGAAACACAAGAGAGTCACTACTTTAAACCTCAGCGGGATGAAACTAAGCGGTGTTATCTCGCACTCTATCGGTAACCTCTCTTTCCTCACAACTCTTAGTCTCGCACACAACTCTTTCCACGGTAGCATCCCTCCTGAGGTGGGGAAGCTGTTCAGGCTTCAACACTTGAACCTGAGCAACAATCTCGGAGGTGGGATTCCACTCGGCTTATCCAACTGTTCTGCACTTTTGACCAGGGAAGTTGCCTGCCTCTTTCGGGAACCTAACATCACTAGAGAGGCTTGATCTCGCGTATAACCGTATGGAAGGAGAGATCCCTAAGAGTATGTCCACACTCACGAGGATTAAGTTTCTCCGACTAGCGCAAAACAAGTTTTCAGGAGTCTTTCCTCCTGCTATTTACAACCCTCTCCTCACTTCTGTTTCTATCCATCCCAACAAACTCCTTCTCCGGTCAGCTTAGGCCTGACGTTGACTTGCTTTTCCAAACATTCAAGTGCTGTTCTTGGGAGGAAACGCTTTCAAAGGGCAGATTCCATCTTCGCTAGCCAATATTACATCTTGATTACATAATCTAGAAATACTCGGGCTTAGTTACAACTCCTTGGGAAGTTACTCCTCCAGAGATCTTGATTTTCTTGGCAGTTTGAATAACTGCACTCAACTACAGTATCTTGGTGTTGGGTACAACAGACTTGGGGGGAAGATGCCTCATGCTATATCCAATCTCTCCAACCAGTTAACATATCTATTCCTTGGAGGAAACTTCATCTTTGGGAGCATTCCTCATGACATCGGAAACCTTGAAAGCCTCCAAACATTCAAGGTTGAGCAGAGCCTCTTGACAGGTGAACTTCCCACCTCCCTTGGGATGCAGATTAGGAAGGCTCCAGTTACAGTCCAATATGATGTCAGGAGAGATACCATCTTCCTTGGGGAACCTCAGTATGATAGCTGAGCTCTATTTGTATAACAATAGTTTCAAAGGAACCATCCCTTCTACTTGATTACAACATGCTGCATGGCTCCATACCTCAAGAACTCATGGAAGCTCGGTCTCTGGTTGCTTTAAATGTTTCGTATAATAATCTGACTGGAGATTTACCAAGCGAGGTGGGAAAGCTGGAGAATCTTATTCAGCTATACGTTTCACACAACCAGTTATCAGGACATATACCGCAAACCCTGGGGAGCTGTCTCTCCTTGGAAGAGATTAGTTTAAATAGAAACTTATTTGAAGGAAGCATCATTAATATCAGAGGGCTGAGGGACCTTAAATTCTTGGATCTATCCAACAACAATCTCTCTGGCTCTATACCTGGTTATCTAGTAAACCTCTCTGTGAATAGTCTTGAAGGGCCAGTACCAAGTGAAGGAGCATTTCGAAAATTCAGCCAAGTTTCTATATTTGGAAACATAAATCTTTGTGGGGGCATCCCTGAACTACAGTTAAGGCCATGCTCCGTGGAAGGAGAGATTAAAAGAGTGAAGTCTTCAGTGAAAAAGAAAAAATTAGTCATTGGCATTGGTGCAGGTGTTGCTATGTTTGTACTTTCGGTAATCGGTATCATCTCTCTGTGTTGGCTCAAGAAACGTAACAGAAACGACAGGGTTAGCAATATGTTTAGCTCCACAACTGTTCCTGTACATGAAAGGGTAAGTTACGAGGAGCTTCATAATGCGAGCGGTGGGTTTTCTTTGGGAAACACCATTGGGTCAGGGAACTTTGGTGTTGTGTACAAAGCATTGCTCGGTGCTGAGGACAGAGCTGTTGCCATCAAAGTGTTGAATCTCAGTAAGCCTGGAGCTGCCAAGAGCTTTAGCGCAGAGTGTGAAGCCTTGAAGGGTGTAAGGCATCGCAACCTTGTGAAGCTCCTAACAGCTTGCTCCAGCGTCGATTACAAAGGTAAGGAATTTAGAGCCTTGGTGTATGCCGGATGGAAGCTTGGATATGTGGCTGTACCGAGAAGGGACCAGCGATACAACCTCAAGGCCCTTGACCCTTCGTGAAAGGTTTAACGTAGCTATAGACGTGGCATCTGCGTTAGAGTATCTTCACGTTAATTGTCATGATCCCATAGCTCATTGTGATCTTAAGCCAAGCAATGTACTTCTGGATGATGATCTAACAGCACATGTTAGTGACTTTGGTCTAGCTCGACTGCTTCTCAAATTCGACCAAGAGTCCTTCCTTAATCAACTCAGCTCGGCCGGCGTTAGAGGAACCATCGGCTATGCCGCACCAGGTAAAACTATCAAACTTTGTGTATTATTCTTTTATCACTCCAATATTTTTTTCTGTGAATTTTGGTTGTAGAGTATAGAATGGGAGGACAACCATCAATACATGGTGATGTGTATAGCTTTGGGATTCTCCTTTTGGAAATGTTCACAGGGAAACGACCAACCAATGAACTATTTGAAGGAAGTTTTACACTATACAGCTATACCAAGTCAGCATTGCCTGAGAGTGTAGTGAACATTGATTCTTCAGAGAGGTCTACGAGTTGGTTTCCCTGTTGCTGAGTGCTTGACAATGGTCTTGGAGTTGGGACTTAGGTGTTGTGAGGAACTTCCAAGGAACCGGTTGGCCATAAGTAAAATTGTAAAGGAGTTATTCATAATCAGAGAGAGGTTCTTTAAAACCAGAATAACCGCCAGACGTTGAAGTGTTTTGATTTCCTCTACAACATTTGAAATCCTCAAAGGTTAATATCATAACGCCTAGCTACGAAATAATTTGATTTATTAGCACATACATATATTGGAAAATTACATGTTTACCACTTTCATGCTACCACTTTTCATTTTTACCATCACTAATGAGACATTTTCAAAAATACATTCTTCATTAAGTGACAAAAGACTCTTATGTCCTTGTTATTTATATATATAATAAATTATTATTTAAATAAAAAAAAATAAAAAAAAAATAAAAAAAATTTTTCTTTTTATTTTTCGAAATATACTTTTTCAAATTCGAATTTTTTTATAAAACTTTTTTTTTTTGATTTTTTTTTGATTTTTTTTTTAATTTCTTTTTGAAAAACGGAAATTATGTTTGAAACTATTTTTTAAAATTTTTATATATTTTTTAAGTATTTATATATTTATTAGAACCATAAATTTCACATTTTAAAAACCCTACCCCATCCCTCAACTCTAAACCCTAAGTCTAGATTAGTTAATCCTAAGGGTATAATTGTATTTTACCCTTTATTAAAAGTGAGGGTAAAAGTGGTTAATGTAAACATGAAAAGTGGTACTATGAATGTGGTATTTGTGGCAATTTCCCTACATATATATGCTCCAAGACTTCGTGTTATCAACTACTTATTATTTGCAGAAAAAATAGTATGTTTTGTTACCATCTTTATAATTAATAATGCTGAATCTTCCATTTAAATTCTCAGTTGTTTTTGATGTTTTTTCCCCTTGGGCGATGACAAGTTTTTCAAATTTAGACTTCTCTTAAACTTTATATATTTGTTTAAGAAAAACTTGGCGAAGTACCAAAAGAAGAAGAAAAACTGTTGGTAATAAGAAACTCGGGTGATACAGGAACGAGGACTTAGAGCACCATTATCGCAGGCTCTTAAGGCCCGTATTTAGTATTTTTAGATTTAAAAAAAAATAAAAATTGGTTAATTAGAATGGAGACATCGCTTAATTAAGCGACATAAGAGCATGATTATCCATGTTGCTTAGGTAGATTGCTTAGATGAATTTTGATTAAAAGAAAAAGAAAATTATCTTTTAATTCAAGCACCGTTGCTTAATTAGGAACAATAAGCTACGTTGCTTATCTCCTTCTCTCTCTCATCTCTATCTCTGTCTCTCTCCCCACTTCCTGAAATCAGTAGATTTCGGTTCCAAAATGTCGTGATTGATCTCTTCTCTTGGGATGATCTCGTCGTCGTCTTTGATCGTCTCGAGGGATAGGGATTGGGTTCGATCGTCTCACCGAAACGCTAACTTCTCCGACGGGCTTATCGCCGGCGATGGGACGATCAGCCACGATCTCGATGACTAAGGTGAGGCTTTAACTTAGTTAGTAAAGAGATATTCTGCAAATCTTATTGATAGTTTCGTGTTGTGGCTTTTGTAAATCTTATTGATGGTTTCGACAGAACCGAGCCTTCACATGGAGGTAGAGGGAGAAGATGAGTTCAGGGAAGAGTATGCTTGCCCCTTCTGCTCAGACTATTTTGATATCGTCTCTCTCTGCTGCCACATAGACGAAGATCATCCCATGGACACTATCAATGGGGTAAACATCTCTTTATTCTGCAATATCAAAAATCTAATAAATGTCTTCACATGGTTCTTAGTAGATTAGGCAAACAACTAGAGAAAATCAAATTGTAATTAAATCCATCCTGTCCGAAAATCATTGACATAGAGAACCAAGAATGGAGAAAAGTTTTTGTCTTTGAGGCATTTGAGTCTCATGGTGAGGCTTTATTAGATCAAGCGTGTGTGTGTTAGTTTATGTGTAAGAGTTTTGTTTTTTAGTTTAGGTAATGATGAACTTTGTCAAAAGTTGGAATCTTTGATTCTTGATTTACAACAAGACTTGCAAAAAACTTGTTTTTGGTAAAACTTTGTTTATTACATATCTCCAACTTTTATTACATATCTCCATGTTCCTTCTGATCCCATTTATGTTTGTCGTGTAACCACAAGAATGGAACACACTTTTAGTAATCCTATCTTTTTTTCAAGTCTCTGTTTATGTTTTTTTTTTTTGTAGTTGTGCCATCTCTGATTGTTTGCTTTTTGTTTATGATGGAAATGCAGATAACTTCTTGGGGTTTGAGGAGGTGGTCTTCTTATTTCCTGGAAGATGGCCGGATTCTAACAAGTGAATACTCTTCTTCTCTTCTCCTCTCTTGCCGTATGTTTTGTGTATTGAATGGTCTCCTTTGAAGAACATAATATTGGCAAAAGAATCTTTAAAATTTTTAAGCACCTTAAAATAAGAGCTTTGCAATGGAGGAGGAAAAATGTCAAGTTGCTTAGCTAAGTTTCTTATCCAAATTATCTCCTTAAATACTATTATTATATTATTAAGCAATCCATTATGAGTTGGTAGGATAATGATGCTCTTTAAGAAACGGGTTTTATGGACACGTGTCGTTATCTCACCCCTCTCTCTCTCGACCAAAGCATCCTCTCTCTTTCTCTCGCGTTTCCTCGACGACTCCGACTCCATCTGGTTATCTCTCCTCGACGATGACCTCTCCGCGGCGACTCCGACTCCATTAACCGGCGACTCTGACGATGACCTCTCCATGGCTTTTAATCTGTAGTTGGGTCTGGATTGTATGATTAAACTTGGCTTTCGTTCTTTTAAAGCAAAATCTGTTCTTATAGTTCATTGTAATATTTGCGTTTATTCTGAGTTTCGTAATTGAAATTGATATTTGCGTTTCGTAATTGAAATTGATATTTGCGTTTATTCTGAGTTTGGTCTTATTTGTAGACAGCGAGGTACACTGTGAGAGCTTTTTGTATGAGACATTACGAAAAGATTTCTTGTTGCGTCATTGTGAGAGGAGACAAGGCAATGCAACTTCTTGAGTGTGGCTTGAAAGTGAAGGAATACAGATCGAATCTGTGAGTAATGGATTCCCCTCTTTGTTATTAGAACCTTTCTTTTGTATCTCTATCATTGTCTTAAGATTGCTCCGTTTATTGTTCTGTTTCCCATCAGCAAGTTTTGTAATAAGTTCACGGTTCTTGCTTAGCTTTGAATCTGTTTGTTATATTATAGACTGAAAAATACTGAGGCCATTCTTTTTAACCATTGTGTAATTGAATTTGTGAGAATCGCGTTCACTCACTAACAAACAAAGCACATCTGATTCTTCCATTTGTCGTATCACCAGTCATCACCAGGGAATGAGGTAGCTTTCCTCTAAAGCATTACTAAGGCAATGGCAGCTATGAGCAAGGTCTGATTCCTTTTTATTTAACACTAATCAGATTTGTTGTTTAGAATTTGTTTCTATAATCTAACTGAGATGTTTTTCTGATGTTTCCAGAATATGGATCTGGCAAAACAGGCTAAGGTTATGAGAGAGTTCCAAAAGCAGTCTGCGCAAATGGACATGACTGTAAGTTGTGAGCAGCAGGTATGGTATCTACACTATAAAACAAACACATCATCTGTGATTCTATCAGCATCCAAGTCAAACCATCTGCGCAGTTCTGAAATGGATGATCTGGAGAAGCGGTTGGCGGCGCTTAGATAGAAAGAAAGAAGAAAGTGCCGTGAGCTTGAAGAAAACGTTTCAGACCAAGAGCTACTGGTTAGTTCAATATCATTGATCAATTTGAAGTTTTTTGATTGTGCATTGTAGTAAAGTTTGTTGTAATGAAAGTGTTTTATAATTTTTTTTAAGAACCCATAATTAAGAGACTTGCAATAAACCATTTAAATGTTCAAATCTCTTTCTAAGTCTCTTAACTCACTTTTACACTTTAAAAATTATTAAAAATTAATTAAGAGACCCTTTAAGGGGTTTTGGGATAATGATGCTCTTATGTCTATTATCTAGATTAAGACCTAACTTCAGGTTAGTCTTCCATATTTGGTATTTGTGTGTTTATTATCTTATAAAAAGGGGAGTATTTTTTTCTTTACTTTTGATTCAACATGCATCTCTGTTTTGCTCTTTGTTTTTCTTATATAGTGTTTATCAAAAGAATGACTAGAAAATATAATAATTAATCTCAATTATCTACAAAACTAAATTGAAATTTGATTGTACATGTGCAAAATATATGCCTTTGCTGTTCATATTTAATGATTGTGTTGGTTCGGAAAAAGATTAATATTATACATTTTGGTCAACTATTGTAAAATCTGAACACTCAAAATTTCAATTTCTTTTAAGTTTTCCAACAATTAATCCTCAAAGAATATATATTTTAATTATAAACTAGATTTTAATCCGCACACCCGTGCGGATAAAATTTTATTTATTAACATAAATTTTATATTATTTTGTATATAATAATTTATGATAATATATTGCTGTCATTTTAAAAATAACTAAATGATATATAGTTCTAAATATTAAAATTTAACCTATGATAACAATTTTATTTTTTGTAAAAATTATTACATAATTTATGAATATTAATCATTTTAAAAGGTGAATGATATTTTAGTCACTTTAAACGGCAAATCATATTTTATTTATTTATCTTAATGAAAGTATTTTTTCAAAATATATTGGTTTACCAATTCAACATAATTTTGATATGTTTGCAAAAAAAATATAATTTTAATATGTAATTCATTAATTACTTCTATTTTAATATAATGTAGAATATACTTATAAAATTTATAAAATTAGCAAAAAAATTCATTATTTTGTTTATAATAAAAAATTAATTAAAATTAATTTATAATAATATTATACTACTAATTGCAAAATTAATCAGTGCATTAATTAAAAGAAAATTTAAATTTTTTAAAAGATTTTATTAGATTTTTCTCAACAGATTTTGTTATTTCTAAAACTAAAATTTAAATTTATAGTTAAAATGGATTTGTTATTAATATCCTTATAATTATTTAGAAATGTTATACATTAAATAAACTAATGTAAACAATAAAAAAATATTTGAATATATGAACCTAAATTTCTAGTATGACTATTTTGTAATAGATAAAAATGGTACTTCTCTTTTAATAGAGAAGATTTTAAATTAAATGTATATATAATATGTTCTTTTCTTACAACATATATAATATGTTCAACACAAACATATATAATATATATTTATAAACAGATAAAGGCCTGTACGTGGTACGAAAGATAATACTAGTAGTAATACTAAACCAGCTAAAGCGAGAGTTCAGGCCGGAACAGAAGCACGCTGCATGAACTGTGTGTCTATAAAATTAATGAGGATTGTGTAGGACTGTGAGCTCTTGAGTCTGAAAATTCATCAAGAAGACACATACACAATGAAACATCCCAGACGTGTTCGCTTTCTGTTCTGAGCTACGCCATCACAAATTTTTTTATTTTTTTTTGGTCTAAACCATCACAAATTTATAATACATGAACTCTTAAATCCTCTTGCGGAACAAGATTAGGACTTGGGTTGAATAGGTGTATGTTCATGTTAGGTCTACCCCAAGTGAAGAGCATCGGTAAAACAAACCAACCTTCATATTTAAAAATAAAAAGTTAACTTATTCTAAAATTTTAAATTTTACAGTTTTGAATAGTGAAAACAAAATTTCATATTTGAAGTCATATGTTTTGAGTTTTTCTCAAAAATTTTGTTAACGTTTATAATTATTATTTCATATTTCTCATAAATATTTCACATATAAAATATCGAATTTAATAACTTTGATCTCATAACATACTTACAGCTAAAAAAATAAATTTACATATCATCTTTAAATTTTATTAATTAATCATATATAAAAACATTAAAAGAATTATATTAAGTAATTTGATAGTTTACATAAAATATACAGTTTCTGTGTGTTTATTATCATTTATAATGTTCATTTTATCAATCAATATTATTTAGCACAGCTTTCAAATGTATGTATTATTAATATTTTATGATTTTAATAAACTTTATCAATAGTAAAGACCGCAATGTATAATATAAAAGTTCAAAAGTTTGAAACTTTTTTGAAGATTGTTTTTTCCAAATTTTAAATTTGAAATTTTGCCAACTTTAAAAATAAAATTGTTTTTAGAGATGGTCTAACTAAGATATATATTTTTCTCATTGGTCAAAATATATTTCAAAATTTTAAAATCTGAGAAATATTAGGAATCAATTGTAAATGATTTTATTTAAACTTTTATGTATAGTTTTTCAATTTTCAAGTATGTAATTTTATTAAATACATAGTTAATATTTTGTTAATAAATATTATATATAATGTAATTAATATTTGTATTTGGCTGATATACAATTAATAACTTATAGTTAAGGAGTTTTGTTATGTTTTTATATATTACTAGGGTCGGCCCGGGCTACGCCCGGGGTTTTTGTTTAAATGTTATCTTTTTATTATATATTTTGTATGTGTGTTTATTTTGATATATAAATGGTATAATCTATTATAGAAATATAAGTATCTAGACAATTATAAAATATTTTTTAATTATTTACTTTTTCCTGTCTTACAAACTTCAAAAAGTTTAATATTCAAATTTCTGATATTTTTGTTATTGGAAATTATATATAAGGATGAGCAAAATGAAAAAAAAAAAAGAAGAAGTAAATTTTAGTTATGTGTTTGATTGGTTGGATTATAGAAATGTTTCATTTCACTTAATTGTTTTTTAAAATTTTTTGTTTCCAATTATTCTCTTAGTAATTTACTTGACCCTCACCTTTAAATATACAATCCTTTTAAAGTATTTTTTTTTCTTAAAACACCGGTTTAAAAATTATAATATTTGTCTACATTAAAATTTTACAACTACATCACTAAAACCTAATTTCTACAAACTAAATTGTTACAACAAAATTTCTGCACTTACAACCGAATTATTTAGACCCATGATCTACATACTCATTTATCTCACTTATATAAATTTTGATGCAAAACTTTTTTAAATGTACAACCAATCATAATTCTATTTTAGTTTTAAAACCGTTGAATTCTTAACTTTCACGGATGTCTTTTCAAAATATTTTGTTCCACTTCGTCCTATATTTGTTTTGATGTAATTGCATAATCTATATTTTTACGTACGTATATATATAAAACAATGGAAGACATTGGGTTGGTCCGTGCGACACGCGAAATTAAACTACGTAATATTTTTGTTTGGACATAATTGTATAATCATTGTTTGTTAGGATAATGTTTAGTTTCCTATTAATTTTATTGTTTTATTTTATGAGATATTACAAACAAATTGTGAACCTCATATTTTTTGATATTTTTTTTGGAACGTATTTTGGGGTATGTTCAATAATAAAATGAAAGTCAGCATTATTGCTTACTATAAATTTAAAGGAATATTCAATTATTCGAAATATGAGATAACTTTGGTTGCCTTTGCGGTTAGAAGGACCATGTAGGGTTTGTATAATTGTATTGAGGAGAGTGTAAATATTTAGCATCCATAGTTTGGGTCAATGCTTATTAAGTAATATGTAGCTTGAATTTTCAACTCTTCTTAATACATGCTCTAAAGATAGGTTACTTGTTAGCGTCTCCTTTTGGTTGGACCATGTAAGATTGGATGCTAAATTTTGTTTGTAATTAGCTGTATTTTGTACGCCCGTTAGAGACATTGGGCTATTACGTTTGCTAAGCTCGCATCTATGGGCTTGAGAAATGTGTGTAATGCTTTTTTGTAGCTAAATATGTTGTTGGATTATTTTTTGTTTTGTTATGTTCATGTAGTTTGATTATTATATTGTGTACTGAGCTATATGTGACTTGTATATAATTTTGCTGCAGCGTATTGCTGAGTAATATTGTATTTGTACAGATGTTTGTAAAGCAATTTGCATATGTTTGTTTTTTGATATATTTTTTACATATACTATTTAAGAAGGTATAATTGAAAAAAAAATATATAATTGAAGAGGGGTGTAAATTTTAATTAAAAAGGCAAAGCACCACTCATCGTAAAAGAGAGTTGTGAGTGTAATGTAAAATCTTTTTTTTTTTTGCTACGTGTAATGTAATTTGATTATATCTTGAAAGAAAGGTAAGGAAATGCAGTCATGTAATAGAAGAATCATGCAGACTTAACATGGGGGAGGAGGTGTTGTCGTTTTTGTTTGTTCTTGACAGAGATCAACCCAGTTTGATCACCAATATTTGCCACCTGTGTCTGGTAGTTCCAAATACACAAAAACATAAACTTGCTCAAATCCTGCAAGATTTCGAGTCATAAGTAGCAGAAAACAAAAGAAAAAACTTTAAAAGCAACGAACATGATGCAACTCCGCAAAGTTAAGGATATCAAATGATATGAAGATGTCCGTAATTCACTACAACTGATATGCATAAGATAACAATCAAAAGCTTGAAATTACCATGGTTCTGTAGGATGGAGATCCACATACTTTACTCTCCCCGAGCTTCAGACTAATTTTTGCTAATCCAAAGAACAACATACATCAAATTAAGAAACACAGTTTTAAACCATAATCAAATGGTTTAAAAGAAATCTCTAAAATACATGGATAAAGTAAAACAATACCTTGATCTTAAGTCTGAGAAGCTGTTTTTTTTTTAAAGATAGAAACCAGTAATTAGTGCTCAACTACAAATAAATCGTAAACTAAAAACATATTACTTTTACTACAGCACATTCATGTATTAAAATTCAAACTTTACCAAAATCTCTTCACCAGAATAAAAAATGGAACTTCAACCAAACATATATACAAAACTGATCACCGTAACCATGCTCGGGATTCATCTGAAACAAATAACTGTATTCTTCTCCTCTGAGGAGTAGGTGCTGACGGCACGAAGCATTTGACCGCCAATGTAATATTATCCGAAGCTTCCCTTTCCATATCAACAGCTTCTTCTTTCCGGCAGATAATTGCACGACAATCACATGCGTTAACAACCACTAAGTGATGTCCAATCAGAAAAGCTGTGAAGGCTGTTGTTCCACTTGAACCACTTACAACTCTTTCATCTTCTATGGCAAGATCAAATAGCCTATAAGTTTTCCGGTTAGATCTCTCTGGTTCTTGCAAGAAAAAGATGGTCACAATAGAGAGCCATTCAGCGTTTTCAAAGAACAATAGAGAGGTGTAAATCAATGGGATTAAAGAGGGATCCATTAATCAGAACGTTTCACGTCGCGAGATGAATCGCAAACGACACCACCTCGTCATCGCACGTAGAGAAGAGACGTACTCCATACCTTCGATGCGGCGTATTAGGGTTAGAACGATTTCTTTCACGTCGGGCCCAAACTCGGTTCATTAAAAGGTCCATTACACGACATATACAAACGAAGCCCAATATGACATATGTTTAATGAAACGATGCGTTTTTGAAAAAGAGGACAGGTGTCGCAACATCAGGCAACGACTTAGTGATTGGACGCACATGAGTGAAGCAAACATTTTTTTATATATATAGATAAAGAAATTTTATATGTATTTCAAAGGTTTGATGTTATACACAATATAAATATTTTTTCTAGTTTTTATTTACTTTTATTAATTTCATCAGTTTTATTTTATTTTTATATGTTTTAGGTTTATTATGATTTTTTATATAAAATTGAAATATGATATTAAATTATATTCTGATGAATATCTTTATATTTTTACTATTTTAATACATACATAATTGATTATATATTAGACATATACTAAAAATATTGTATACATTACATAAATAAAAATACGAAATTAAATTATATTTTGATGAATATATTTTTACTTTTTAGTAAATATAGAATTTATTTTGTATTATACATATATTAGTTTGATAAATAAACAAAACATAAACTACATAAATGTTTAACTATTAAACATAAACTGTAATTTATAAATAAAATTAGAATGTTATAAGATTAATTTTGTATTAAAAAAAAACTGAAGGTACAATGGGACAAAACTATATGGTGAAAGGTATAAGGGAAATTAGGCCAAATGACCAAAAAAATTTTTAATTCATTAACTAACAAAAATCTCTTCATTTCTCGTCCTATCTCTTCCTACCTTCTTACTACAAATTTAATTTCTTTTTTTTTTCTTTTGGTTATGTACAAATAAACCCAAGGTATAAACGGACAAAACTATGCATCGTGTGACATAAAATGTCAATAGTGCATGTATTTGGTAAAAGGAAAAAAATTTGGGATGTAAATCGCTCTATATATAAATGTATTGAAACCGTTTCTCAAATATTTTCCATTTTTGATAAAAAAAAAAAAGACATTTATCACAATGACATAATCTGTACTAGAATGTTATTTTTCGTGTGCTACTTCCATTTTTACCGAATACACTGAAAGGAAAAAAACTAATAATGCCGTGAAACAATGTGGTGGGTAATTAGTTTATCATATAAAATTCACAATACTCCAAACCACCAAATTAGTAGTAAGTACTTCATAGCTCTGTCAGACACACATTGATCTTATTCCGCAGAGATAAGTATCTCAACAACCTTATTTATGGCACGTGAACAATCTCCCTAGGTGCCAAAAGCCAGTTGTAACAAAAACACACGTGGTTCACTAAGATCTGTCCGATGATAAATAGAAAAATCCGGGATGAAGGCCGCTTGGACGTCAGTAAAAGCACGTGCTCCCGAGTAAACCGCGTTACAGAGTTAGCCGAAGTTTCTTAGGTCAATCACCTGTTACCGTTTCTACCCGTGGATTAACTAAAATCTGATCTCTTCCCCAAATAGCACGAGCCATCCATAAAATTGCCACCGGCTAAATCCGGTAACTAACTTTTTTTCTTTTTTAAAGAATTGACTAAAATTTTTCCGTTTATTCTTCTGGTTCGTATATAAACTTGAGGGGCTGTTTTTTGTCTTCTTCCTTTGTTCCCAACAAAATTTCAGGAGCTTAACCCTCTGAATTCGATTGATCTTATAGCTTTTCTGGATTCATACCATTGGCTACAGATAGGAAGAATGGATGTAAAAGTAGCGACAACGACGTCTTTTCATTGGTCAGGACGCCATGCGGCGATCCCTTCTCTCTCGCAAACCTTGACCTCTTCAAAACGCCGTCGTTCTCGTGGAAGAGGCGGAGGATCTTTATCATCATGCCAAACGAGATTGAAAGCTTCCGCTTTTCTCGGTACCCAATCTGGGAAACTCCACCGCTCCAAATCTTGTGAGCTTTTGGAATTCTCCACCAAGAGTAAACTTTACCCTCTCCGGAGAGTTTGCAGCGCGAGCTCCGGTTTCTTCTCCGACGAAGAATTCTCGGCGAAGATGCAAGAATTAGCTATTCAATTCAAGATCGCAGGCGAAGAAGAAGACAAAGTAGTAGTAGTAGGTAACGATCGTAGGAACCACAGATTCGGGAATGCGAAGCTACTACTACATGAGTCCGTTCCAGGTTTAGCTTCGCTGGAGGCTCCATGGATGGAGATGGTTAGCCATTCCAGCATTGAGCGGAAAGCAAACCGTGTTGATTTGCCTCTCTCCCTTAGAATGATTAAGAGGAAGCTACAAGAAGAGGCGCTCAGAGAAGCTAGAGAGTCTACTTATTGTTCTATCGACAAAGCCTTCTCTTCTCTGGTCTTCATGATCGAGGAGATGCACAGCTTTGCCTTGCAGACTAGGGAGGGTGTTGTTCAGCAGGTTAAGAAGGATATGCACGCTTCATTGCTGTGGATGTTCCAGCGCGTGTTCTCTCAAACTCCTACTTTGATGGTTTACGTGATGATCCTATTGGCGAACTTCACTGTGCACTCAGTTGCATCGAATCTAGCTATTGCAGAATCACCCCCAGGCTCTGCTGGGACAAAAGAAGACTCAGTTTTAGGACAAGGGATAAGAGAAGAGGAGCTGAGTCTGTGGAATTCGATGGTGGAAGAAGCTGATCAAATGCAAGGTTCCCCTGTGGATCGTGACATGAGGCTGAGACTTGTTTCACCCATCATTGCAAGGGTTGCTTTGGACGATAATGCCAATTACACTAGAACGGAGCTTTTCTATAAGATAGGTTTGGCTCAAGAACCCAACAACCCTTTGCTCTTAGCCAACTACGCTCAGTTCCTTTACCTTGTCTCTCAAGACTACGACAGGTGATATATCCTTTACCCATCCATGCATCTAACATTCAAAGAGTTATTACATGTTCTGTGTGAAGTCTATGCTTGCTTGAACTCACTGAGAATCAGAAGCGTTACCTATATAAATCTATAGGCTTAAATTTCAATGTGAATAAATTGTAAACTTTGGAACTTGGCAATGATGTTTTCTTTTGGATGTATCAGAGCGGAGAAGTGTTTCAAGAAAGCCATTGAGTCAGGAGAAGCAGACGCGGAAGCGTACAGCAAATACGCCATCTTCCAGTGGAAAGTTAGGAAGGATCTATGGGCGGCTGAGGAGAACTTTCTAGAAGCTATATCTGCAGACCCTACTAACTCCTTCTACGCAGCCAGCTACGCTAACTTCCTCTGGCAAACCGGTGGTGAAGAAACATGTTTCCCGTTAGAATCTTCTGATTCTCCTCAGGAAATCGCTTGAGAGATGGCAGTGAGTGAATGTTTGGATTTGTTAGCAGCAAATCTGCTGTAAAAGAGATAGTGACAGAAATTAGATAGACGATAGAAGCAAAGAGGAGTATGTGAGTAGTGTTTTTGAGTGAATCATGCTTATTAAACATTGCTCCTCTTTGCTTCTGTGTTTGTTTTATTCTGCATTTTTTTTTACCACGTAGAAGTCATTACCGTGGCAGAGTCCATAACCATTGGTCCACTGATACTCTGGATGGGAGTGTGGACCAATAAGAACATGTGTAGATACAAACAGTAATAATCACTGAGCATTGCCTTTTCCGTTTTGATTGAGTTTTTACCTTGTATGGTTCCCAAGACATGTTATGCATTTGATTCCAACTATAGTAGTTCCAACTTGTTTTTGTCGTGAGTGATGTGATTTTTTTCAATTATTTGTAGCTCTAATTTGTAAATTAGTGTTGTGGCGATATTAGTCATGGGAGTCCACTCCAATAACTAGGGCTAGGCAATAATCCGAAAACCCAAAATGCACCATGTTCGATAAAACCGGCTCGGCTCGGGTCGGGTCCAGATCTTCATCAATAACTGAATGGATCTGTTTTGTTGGTATTGCAGGTGTTGGGTTCGGGTTGGATTTTATCTGAAACCTGATTGGTTACAAAGAAAACCCAAACATATGTAACTTTATATCCTTCAGACTTCAGTATTTGATATTTGATTTTCCAATTTATTTATAGAGATCTCTCCACGAAAATTCAACAATACAAGCCATTAAATCTTATCTCAGTTTGATACTTTCAGGTTTAGAAAATCTGATAGGGTTTAGAAAATCTGATAGTGGTTTTGGGTTAAATCTTGTGTTTTGATAGTGTGTGCTCTTCTTTTATGAATTGTTTTCGAGTTAGCTTTGTTTTTTTTTTTTCATCAAACAGCTGATATATAGTTCAAGTTTGAGGTTTATGGCGATTCAGACAAGAATAGAAGATTTATAATATGTTTCTCCTTGCTGTTTATAAATTTATATCTTGTGTTGATATCAATGGGTTAAGTTTCTCTCTAACTGAAACGTATGTTCTGATATCTTGCATAACTTTATTTTACGGTTCTAGTGAATATAAGTTTTCTATGTTTGCTTGAATTTCTTGCTATTTTAAATTTCTATGCATTATTGTAACTTTCTACGTTTGCTTGCTTCATTTACGTTTCACCTAAATGTATTTTAATCTGTTTTCATTCATGCTTATTCTATATATTTGTAATCTTATGTTCTACTAGGAGTTGGCTCGCCCTGCGGGCGGGTAAGTTTACAATAAAATTATTTTATATTTAAATATATTTAAATTTTATAAAATATTTGAAAATTACACACAAAATTTAAAATAAAATATTAAAAGTGGTTTATATTAATTTTTTTAATTTTGTTTCACTTTGATATAGTTTAAGAAATCTAATGTTAAAGAAGTTTTTGAAGTATTACGATGGTATCAAATATATCAATAAGATGTTGATCCTAGTAGTGACATTCTTTGATCTTAGGAAGAAGATGAATTTCACAAAGCTATGTTTTGAGAATCTGTATGTGAAAGATAACTTTGAGGCTAAGGAAATGCTAGAAATAGTGAGTGATCTTCTCACATACATTTTCAATGAGTACAACATGCGTTTCAGAGGGTTTTCTAAGCAAGCATCAGGGTCAACTCATGCGTCTAATGTCTCTGGTCTGCAGTCTCAGGAACAAGCAGTTGAAATAATGAAACTGGTCGTTGAAGATTTTAGCTATGAAATGATGGATGTTGTGTACAAGGTATTTGTTGCTAAAAAGGTAAAGATACCAAGGATGAACTTCAAGTTTACTTTAATGAAGCAATTGAGATTTCAAAGCTCTTACTGGAATTTGAGTTGATACTTCGTCATGATGGAAAGTGCACAAAATGAAATATGTGGTTCTTGCATAAATGGCTGGAAATTTCCTTGTTATACAAGTTTTGGAACCAATAACCTGATTACTATCTAAACCTACTATTTAGGGTTCAACCGAATCTTGAATACGTAACTAATCAGAACCGAATTGGTATAAACCTCAACGCAGTCCAATCTGAACTGTTATAATAATTGAATGGAGTTGAAATTCATAAATCCAATTGAACCCGATTGATCCGTTGTTGTCCGGCACTACCAATAACCTCGTGAGACCTCTTAATACTTTTGCAACGTTTTCTTGATAGGGAGGGAGTTTCAAAATACTGGCTGGACCTAGGCCCAATAAAAGATAAGGCTTTAGTGACATAGACACATCATCACTCACTACAATACCAAAGCGTGTTTCCTCAGCATTCACACATCTCCTCTAGACTTAAAAGGGAAATTTGAAGAGTATTAAACCAAAATAAAACGTAACCAAGAAAAATGTGTGAAGAGAAAAGAACGAGAGGATAAGACACTTGCGGAGAGCTTGTGCCACAAAGATCCAACGGCTCAGATTCACCAAACCTCATTATAATCCCTTTGTAACTAATGCCACACCAAGACATATACATTGACACACACAGAGAGATCGAAAGGAGAGATAACAAGAATGGTTTCTTCGCTTCTAATGTCGTTTGCTCCGGCCACCGTGAGGGTTTACGCCACAACTAAGGGAACTTCAGGCGGCGCCAAGGAGGAGAAGAATCCCCTTGATTTTGTGCTTGGTTATTTGACAAAGCAAGATCAGTTCTACGAGACTGATCCAATTCTCAAGAAGGTGGAGGAGAAAGGCGGCACCAGAAGTGGCACCACCGGAGGCAGAGGAACCGTTCGGGGCGGTAAAAGCTCGGCTCCGGTGCCTGTGGCGCCCAAGAAGAACGATGGTGGATTTGCCGGCTTAGGTGGCTTCTTCAACAAAAAGTAAAAGAAAAAAGTATAGTAAATTTGCATTGTTTATTGCCTCTGTTTTGCATTATCTATAATTCTTCAGACTTCAATTATTATACATATATATATATATATATAAACTGCTCTTTCTTCATCACAATCCATTCTGAAGACTCTCACTCATGCACCACTTAGAGAAATATGAGAATAACATAAAAGGATCGAGTAATGTATACACGAAGAACAGAGCAAAAGAATGATTCGTATACAAGATGAAGTGAAAATTCAAGTGTGAACCACACAATTTTCAAAGCACATATTATATAATATGTATATGGCTTTTATACATCTAAATCAATGATACAATTTGGCCATTCTCTTTAAGAGACTGTATCCATCAAGAATACCAAATGTTACAACACAGAGCCAGTAAATCTTATAAGCTATCACCCCAATGATATTCCTTTATAGTTTGATTCAAGTGCTATATGTATGCTATGCATAGGCAAATGGTGATAACTATATCTGACCTTGGAGATACATGATCTGTGTTAGAAAACCTGTCTTTATGGTTCTATTTGATGTAGCTATTAACTGGAGCTAGCTCTTGCCGGGAGCAAAGCCTCTTGTTTTCCTTTGACAAAGACTGCGAGTTCTTCAGGTGCGACCACCATACTCAACCACTTGTGCAAATCTTCACCTTCTACTTTCTCTTTCTCTGCACCAAAACATGATTATTTTCATCATCTGAGGGATGTAAGTCAATAAACAAGATTACCTTCAAGTTGAGCCCCAAGCCCTTCCAATATATCTAGATTCGCACGTACAACAGACAGTGCAACATCGAGAGCAGATTGCAACAGATTTGTCACTTCTCTTTGAACAAGATCAACTAGTTTCCCCTGTCATTTCAACATGGAAGGTTAAACTGTTGCCTTCTTTCAAAACCAGCATAGACGAGTGCAATGCAAATTGAAGTTACCTGATCTCCACCCCATGGTGAGCCTCCTGATTCGTCAATCCCACCACCAGAAAGTGTAGAAACAGACACAGGTCCGATTTTCTGGTTGAGACCATATTCAGCTACTGCTTTGTACGCCATATCAGTTGCCCGCCTGATATCGTCGAATGCACCTGTTGATACACGCCCCGAGTAAACAACTTCTTCAGCTGCACGACCTCCAAGAAGGGTCACCAAACGCCCAAGCAGCTCATCGATGAAGAGCAAATATCTGTCTTCGTTGGTAGGAGGTATGTATGTAAACCCCAATGCCCCTCCTGTTCTTGGCAATATACTTAATTTCTGATAACAAAAAAACAAAACATGAATCATTTGCACATATTAGCATATTTCAAACAGCAGAAACTATGAGCATACATGTCTAAACTGCTTTCGTTGTTTACCTCAACACGTGGCTGTCCAGTAAGAAGTTTTGCAACAGCAGTACCAACCACTGCATGACCAGCTTCATGCCTTGCAACCACACCCTTCTCACTGCCTTTTAATCTTGCAGTTTTCTTCTCTATGCCCTGAAACAGATGCACTGTAATGAAAACGTTTGACGGATTGCTATACGTACTCAGTAGAATAGAGAGGATAGAAAAAAGTACTGCTATTGATCGCTCCACAGCTTGAATGAAGTCAATTTTGTCAACAGTCGTCTTGCTCATTCTTCCAGCTAGCAAGGCAGCCTCATTTACCAAGTTAGCAAGGTCCGCCCTGCAAAAGAGTTTATGAGATATAAGACCAAAACACTGAACAGCTGAAGAAATTTCAGATCAAGGATAGTTTGCCAAACCGTACCCAGTAAAACCAGTGGTCATCGAGGCAATACTACCAAGGTTAACATCATTTCCCAAAGGAAGTTCTTTCTTCAACACATGCACTCTCAAAATTGATTCTCTTCCAACTTTGTCAGGCGTTTCCACCTAAGAAAAATAATGTGTAAGTAAATATTAAACAGCCCAACCACTTACAAATTGACAGAATGAACTGATTCTACCAACCGTAACAACACGATCAAATCTCCCAGGGCGACGAAGAGCCGGGTCTAAGACATCAGCACGATTTGTTGCTCCAAGAACGATAACTGCAGAACTGCTGTCAAAACCATCCATCTCCTGCAAACAAGTTTCCAGAATCAAGAATGCTACTTAAGCAGAAAAAATGGATATTTAAAAGACTTACAGTGAGGAGCTGGTTCAACGTTTGCTCCCTTTCATCATTGCTGGCGATCCTGAATTTACCATCACGGCTTTTTGCCACAGCATCTATCTGAAACATGAAAGGGAAACAGAAAATCTTGTTTATAGATGATCCAGAGGTGGAAAGTAACCTGACATAGACTACGTGTTCTAACCTCATCAATAAAGATAATAGAAGGAGCTTCTTTTTTGGCCCTGGCAAATAGATCCCTTACACGCGAGGCACCCATACCGACATACAGCTCTACAAACTCACTTGCAGAGCAACTTATGAAGGGGACTTCAGCTTCCCCAGCAACAGCCTTTGCGAGAAGCGTTTTCCCTGTTCCAGGAAGACCAACCTACAAAGAATGGAAACGGAAGGCATGAAAGTCTACAGGAGAAATCTTGTAACCCATTACAAACACATAAGAAACTGTGCTGTCTACGTGAAATCAAATGATTTGACTCACCAATAGGACACCACGAGGAGGACGTGCACCTAGACGGACATACTTGTCAGGATTCCTAAGAAATTCCTGCAATGTTTGATTCAATCGATAAAGACAGCTAGCACAAACAGTATGATGATCAATTGGCATGTGCAGAATCTTTAAGGTTCGAAAACCTACCACGATTTCTTTTAGCTCTTCCTTTGCTTCATCAACACCTGCAACATCTGCAAAGGTGATTGTTTCACCTCCACCAGAGACTTTTCCCCCATCAGAACCCCCAGTCTTTCGGGTCTTAAGCTGGCCGGTTGTACTCTGTGTCCGTACATACATAGCTTTTTTAGGAAATAGAAAAAAATCTAAACAAAGACATAGAAGTATGATGAAGATACAAACCATGGAGAAGCTAAGAGGAAATCGTTGAATAAGCCATACAAGCACCGCCATGTAGAAAAGAACTAGCTGCAGAAACAAACAAACAAAAATAAACTTTAAGAATAAATGCTTGCCAAAATTGAGAAATGACAACAAAAGCACCATTCATTGATAGACTATTAAGGCATCATCATCATCATCGAAGAGTAGCGCATATATAGTAAGAAATGTGGTGGCCTTACAAATCCAGAGCTGAAGAAACCACCAGAGCGTTTATCAGGCGACCCGAACTCCACATTATTCCCAAGCATCTTCTCATATGGTGTTTTAATATCGCCGGGCCTTATGGTCGAATACACAACTCTTTTCGTTGGAGCAACAGTTCTCAGCAGAGACTCAGACGACTCAGACAACCTACTACTAGTCTCACTCTCTTGCCATCTCCCATCATCTTTGAGCTTAAACAAAACTTGAACCCCATCCACTTCAACTTTCTGCACCTGGTTTCTGTTAACTTTACTCAAGAACTCGCTGTAAGGTACCCTGACGAAAGTCGTCTGAACTCGTGGCTCAGACCCAGGTAAAGGTATCCCTGGTCGGAGCAGTCTCATCACAAACATAACAACACCCAACTGCAACAGCAAAACTCCAATCCCCTGCGCCTGGATTATCGGCTGCCACTCCCTTCTCTTCTCCTTTGACCACCAAACCCTATCTTTCCTTTCCTTCTCTCTCTTCCTCTTCGACGAGTTCGCCGGAGAATCTTGGTCTTCTTTTCCCTCACCACCACTCTCGCTTGAACTCGCTTTCTTGTCATCTTCTTGACAATTCACAACCGTCCCTCTCTTCTTCCTCGAAAACCCATCCCAAAGATTAAACCTTTTATCATTTCTCAACGCTGTAACCGGTTTCTTGTGCAGTGGAAGCGGGATTGAATTGGGGATGAACCGGTTTGGATTCCGGCGAAAAACCCTACTCCGATCGAAGAAGAAGCTCGAACTATGCGAATACAGTAGACTGTTACTGCAACAGGTTGCGAATCTGAACCTATCGTGGATCCCTACTGGTTGTAGAAATTCGAATTGAGTAATCATATTTTCGAAACCCTAGAAATTTGGGGGAAATCAATGAAGAAGAGACGTACCAATAAATTTCATATATGTTTCGCTTGGACAAGCGGAGACGAGGTTTGCTGGGAAACACGACTTCGAATATTGACCGTTCGATTGAAGCCAGACGAAACTTGTCCGTCCGATTTAGTCGGAGGCTGACGAATTTTTATCGCAGAAGAAAGATCGGCAAGGCGAATCAAGTGTGACGCGGCGTATGGAAACGTACGACACTGGAGGACACGTGGATAAACTAGGAACAGATTGTGTGAGCCCATTCGAAGGTTTCTTAGACGCAAAAGAGGCCCAAGTGAAGCCTAAAGGCGCAACCACTAGTCCCTACGTTTTTTTGTTTAATTAAAACTTGCTCAATCCTCACTTTTTCTGTTAATAATGGGATTTTGGATTTTTTTAACCATAATCTCGTGTAAGAGCATGACTGGTTTTCATGTTATCACCCGCAAATGAACAAATGCAGTTTTTGTGGCAAATACCGGTTATTGGTATTTTGCAATAATCACAGAAAACGCTATATATTGCTTTAAACCTCTCTAAACCTTTTAAATTTAAAAGTTTGTTTGTGGTTGCAGACGGTTGCGGGAGAATAAAGTATTTTTTTTAAACTATATAACTATAATAATTAAAATATTGAATTTAAATTTAAATTGAAATCATTGTAATAATAGAAATACTAAATATATATATATTATATTTTAATTTATATTATAAACTTTAAAACAAAATTATTTTCTATATTTAAAAAAAAAAATTAATAGAATATTTTTTAAATATAATTTTTATATTTATTATATTAATATACTTTTAATATTTTATAATGATATAAAATGTAAATATTGTTAATTTATTATTTAACCGCTGCTGCATTTTGTAGTTAACCCGTTATAAATATCTCGCAAATGCAGCAATTTATAACCGATGTATGAGTCATACAAAGCTCTTAATGACGCTTAAACAGCAATCATCTGCATCCGAAAACGTCCGCAACCGCTACCATTACACAAGTCAGGCCTAAATCAACCTTTAAAATCTTAGTTTAAAGCATAATATGCCATACAGAAAAAATGAATCTGCGGCATAAAAAAAATCTGACTTCCTTACATAACTAGTAGGGTACAATTGGATTGACAATATATAGAATGAAATAATGTGTAATAATTTATTCTACCACGACACTTATTTTGTAACAAAATTTTTATGCTATAACGACATTTAATTTGAAACGAAAGAAGTACATTATCATTTCATCAATTCAACAGAAAAATTTAAGTAAATATATTCACTGTAATTTTATAAGAAATAAATGAATGAATTTAGAGACTCATGAATTTACTCTCTTTTTCTTTTATTTTATATATATTTACTACATGTATGTCCAGTCTTCCTATGCTTATCATTCACAACTGTGGACTATGAACACTTTAGAAAACCAACTTCTTTATGAATGATGTGAAACCTGTTAGGATAGGTTTTAGTTGCTAACTTGTTATAAATTGAGAATTGATGATATTAACAAAATGAAATGAGGCATTATATTGAAGACAAAAAAAGAAAAGTTATGCGAAAATAGGCGATAAAAAAGGCGATAAACAAACGGTTATTTTTTCTTCGGTTTCTCACCACCGTTGGGGTGGTTGATGATGACTCCATGGACATCGGAGCGGTTTCTTCCTACGAACGAACCACGATGTCAGCAATCTCCATGATAGACACCACGTCTACTCGTGATGAAGTGGTTAGTAGGAAGTTATCTTCCCCTGTTTATAAACAGAAAGAAGCAAGTCCTGTTCTCAATCACACAACAATTGAAAATTTAATCTCCTTCTATTGGAGATTTTTCATCTTTCTGATTCTAATGGCTGACAATTTACGTCGTGCGCTACAAGATATTGATCTGGGTATAAACGATGCACCTTTTGTGCTTCCTACGGAGGTTGTTCGTCAAGCAGAGGAGGAAAATCGTTTCATCCTTATCGGAAGACCAGTCATGCCACGACGACAAAATCTTAGGGCAATCGTTGCCACAATGCCTCGCAATTGGGGTTTTGAAGGCACGGTGAGGGGTCGTATGATTGAAGGAAGGAGATTTCAATTTGTCTTCCCCTCTGAGGAGGCGTTAGATACAGTGATCCGACGAGGTCCATGGGCCTTTGCTGACAGGATGCTGGTGCTTCAACGGTGGACTCCACTAATGGATCTGGCTTTACTAAACTTCATCCCCTTCTGGATCCAAGTAAGGGGCATCCCCTTTCAATACATGAATCGGGAAGTCATACTACACATTGCGAGATCCATGAATCAACAATACATTCAAATGGAGTACAACGAGGAGAATGGCCAACGATTGGAGTTTGTACGTATTAGACTCAACTGGAACATTGCTCATCCTCTACGCTTCCAACGAAACTACCAGTTCACCGTGGGAGTCAACACAGTCTTGAGGTTTCAGTATGAGCGCCTTCGTGGTTTCTGTGAGGTCTGTGGGATGCTCACACATGATTCAGGTGCTTGTATCATTAACAATGGCGGCCCTGGGAATGAAGGTGACGATGATGACAGCAGTGATGATGGAGAAGGCGACATTCCAATACCAAACCAAGGCGTCCTCATTGAAGAAATTGAAGAAGAAGATGAACAGGGTGGAGGGGATGATGCTGTAGAGGGGAACCAAGAAGCATATGAGAACGTTGCTGCAATGGAAGAGGAAGAGGACGATGACGATCTTGGGACAAACAATGTGCAGAGAACTTTGAATTCGGTTGATGGGTCCTCAGAGGATATGTGCAATCTAAGTGATACCATTGGTCTAAAAGAACAAGCAACACCTACGCTCAAGCGCAAGATGTGGCTTTTTGACACGACTGGTCAAACTTCAATGTTCAACAAGAGGGAGAAAGGTGAAACAAGCCAAGGAAGTAAGGCACAGAGGGTTGAAGAAACCCCAACGTCAGATGACACAGAGCCAGCTACTGATGGCAACAAAGTTATGGGAGGCGCGGTGGGCCCTGAACCACCTCTCCCACCATGAGGACAGCCTGCTGGAACTGTCGAGGTCTAGGCAATGACTCGACAGTTCGACGCCTTAAGGAGATAGATCGGAAATATCTCCTGGACATTATATGCCTTTCCGAAACAAAGCAGCAGGATGATGTTATTAGAGACGTTGGGGCTCAGCTAGATTGTCTGAATTATGCGTCTGTTCCGCCAGTAGGTTTAAGTGGTGGTTTGGTTCTATATTGGAAGTCTCATGTACAGTTGCAAGTCTTGTTTCAGTCTTCTAATTTAATCGATTGTAAAGTTCAATTTAATGGAAGTTGGTTTTACTACACGTTTGTTTACGGCCATCCGAATCCATCTATGAGACATCACACATGGGAAAGACTTGAACGTTGGGCAATCAACCGAAGACATGATTCTTGGCTGGTATTAGGAGATTATAATGAGATTTTGGGGAATCATGAGAAGGAAGGAGGCAATTTAAGACCAGAAGCTTCATTCAGTACATTTAGAACAATGGTGAGACATTGTGATCTCACAGATTTACCGTCGGTTGGTAATAGATTTTCTTGGGTAGGAAGACGTCAAAACGGCTTGATAAAGTGTTGTCTTGATAGAGTAATGAGCAACACTAAGTGGTTTTCAGAATATCCAGCATCAGAAACGGTTTTTCTAGAGCTGGGTGAATCTGATCACCGACCACTTGTAACCTACATTTCTACTGAAAAAGAAAAGCTGCGAAGATCATTCTGTTATGATAGTCGCCTGGTTGATAAGGAAGGTTTTAGAGATTCAGTGAGGCGAGGCTGGAAAGGTACAGGACAGTCAAGCTTACTTCAGATTCCGTTAACACAACGACTCAGTAGATGCAGGCAACATATTGCAACATGGAAACGCAACAACAAAAATAATGCTGAGGAGAAGATCAAAGTACTTCGGCACAGATTAGACACAGCACTATGCTCCCCGGTCCATACTACAGCAGACATCAATCTAATTAGAGAGGATTTGGATCAAGCTTACATGGAAGAGGAGATCTTTTGGAAACAAAAAAGCCGGGTCATGTGGTTACGGGCTGGAGATAGAAATACAAAATATTTTCATGCTGTTTCAAGAGCTAGAAGAATAAAGAATACACTGACTTCAATACAAGATGACAATGGAGTGATACATCGAGGTCAAAGTAATATTGCAAAGGTGGCAGAGAATTACTTCAACAACCTGTTTTCTTCCACTAATGACGTGTCTAGGCACTTTGAGCAGACTTTCCAGGGATTCTTTCCAAGGGTAACTCCAGATATGAACGATGACTTAACTCGAGACATTACTGAAGATGAGGTTCAGGCTGCTGTGTTTGATATTGGACCACACAAAGCCCCTGGTCCAGATGGGTTTACAGGTGTTTTCTATCATCAACATTGGGATGATGTGAAAACAGAGCTGATGACAGAAATAAAAAGGTTCTTTACAGAGGATGATTTTGATGATAAGCTGAATCAGACAAACATCTGTCTCATACCTAAAGTTTATCCTCCAACTGGTATGTCAGAATTCAGACCAATAGCTTTGTGTAACGTTACGTACAAGGTTATTTCAAAGATCCTAATCAACCGCTTGAAGAAACATCTCAGCAGTGTTATTTGTGAAAATCAAGCTGCCTTCATACCAGGTAGAATGATTTCAGACAACATCATCGTGGCTCATGAGGTATTCCATAGTCTCAAAGTAAGAAAAAGACAAGCAACTTCCTATATGGCAGTGAAGACAGACATTACAAAAGCTTATGACCGACTAGAATGGAGTTTTTTGGAAGAAACAATGAAGAGAATGGGATTCCATTCAAAATGGATTCGATGGATAATGCTGTGTGTCACCTCAGTCAGCTTCTCAGTCTTAATCAATGGAGTTCCAGAAGGGAGAATCCTACCTAAGCGTGGCATTAGACAAGGTGATCCGCTATCACCATACTTGTTTATCTTATGTGCTGAAGTACTCTCACATTTGATGAATCAAGCAATGTGTGATCGATCATTGCTGGGAATAAAAGTGGCATTACAAGCTCCTGCTGTAAACCATTTGTTATTTGCTGACGATTCACTATTTTTCTCCCTTGCTAATCCAAAGGCGGGAAGGAAACTAAAACAGATATTAAATCTCTATGAGTTGGTATCTGGACAAGCTGTGAATCTGAACAAGTCATCAATTACATTTGGAAGCAAAGTATCAGCATCAGTTAAGACGAATATGAGGAGACTACTGGGAATCTTCAACGAGGGGGGCAACGGCAAATACCTTGGATTGCCGGAGCAGTTTAATCACAAGAAAGGTGAAATGTTTCAGTATATCATTGACAAAGTTAAAGAGGCAACACAAGGATGGAACAGGAGGTTCTTATCACATGGTGGAAAAGAGATTTTACTCAAAACAGTGGCTCTAGCTATGCCAATATTTTCAATGAGTATCTTCAGACTTCCTAAGTCCATTTGTGAAGAACTTAATACTCTCTTGGCAAATTTTTGGTGGGGATCAGGCACAAACAGAGGTATGCACTGGTTCAGTTGGAAACGAATCTGTGTTCCAAAGAAGGAGGGAGGATTAGGTTTTAGAGATCTTGAAAGATTTAACCAGGCTCTATTAGGTAAGCAAATTTGGCGACTACTACAACAACCTGGAAGCCTGGTTGCTCGCATTCTGAAAGCTCGATACTACGCAGATGAAAGCATCCTAACAACTCAACCTAAAAGGAAAGCTTCATATGCATGGAAGTCTTTATTATATGGACGAGATCTTGTGATACAAGGATTATGGTTTATCATCGGTAATGGAACTACGGTCAGTATGTGGAGTGATCCCTGGTTGGCTGAACATCCTCCACGGCCCCCAAGATCAAGGGAGAACAATATACGCGTAGAATCAGTCAGTAGCTATATCAAAAGTGATAGATCTGGATGGGATATTGAAAAGCTCAGAGGAGTAGTTGTTGAGGAAGATATTGATAAAATCTTATCGATAAGAATAAGTCCACATGCGGAAATGGATTTATTAGGATGGCATTATACTGAGGAAGGAATATATACAGTGAAGTCTGGCTACTGGTTAAGCACTCATTTACCACAACAAGAACAAGCAATTCCAACTTGGGGCGACCCAATATTAAAGAAGAAAATATGGAACTGCAAAACTCCTCCAAAGATTAACCATTTCTTGTGGAGACTCCTAACAAAATCTCTAGCTACTGGGAGTAATCTCAAACGACGACATGTTACTCAAGATGATCTCTGCAAGCGATGCTGCGCTGCTCCTGAAACAGAGTTACATCTATTTTTTGAATGTCCATATGCTCAGCGTATATGGCGAGGTTCTGGAATATCAAATACTACTCTCCTTGATACACGAGCTACACTAGAAGAAAAGATAGATGTCTGTCTCATGTGCAACATTTCCTCAAGATGGCCACAGATTCAAGATCTTCCCATAAGCATTCTTTGGCGCATATGGAAAAGTAGAAATATTCTCATATTTCAACATAGGAACACTCAATGGTGGAGGGTGCTGGAACAAGCGAGAGTAGAGACACAGGAGTGGGCAAAAGCAAGAGACGTATGCACTTCAACACAAAACACCAATAGAGGATTGATGGTAACGCCTAGCGCTGGTAGATGGACTAAACCACGACAAGGATGGTATAAATGCAACTTTGATGCATCATTTACTTCAACTACAACCCAATGTAAGTTGGGATGGGTGATACGTGGTGCATATGGTGAATATAGGGGAGCAGGGCATGCGAAAGGTAATACAGTCTCATCACCGTTGGAAGCGGAATATAATGCACTAATAGTGGCTATGCAACAATGTTGGATAAAAGGCTATACTAAGGTGATCTTTGAAGGTGATAACAAGAAAATGATTGATAATCTACATTCAAGGAAATTGCAGTTTGGTTTGTATAACTGGGTTAGAGAAGCAAGATGGTGGAGCAGGAAATTTCAAGAAGTTGAATTCAAATGGATAAACAGAGATGGCAATAGAGTGGCGGACAAGTTAGCCAAGATAGATACTTCTAACTTATTTGAATATTATTATTACATTCCTAGATCTGCTACATCCCTATTGCATAATGACTATGTAAACTCTTCTTAATATTTAATAAATTGATGTTAAAAAAAAAAAAAAAAAAAAAAAAAAAAGAAATGAGATTAAGCTGAAGCAATGATATAATAATTCTGCGCAAAATGACAAATTAAAGGAAAAGACCTGGAAACTTATAATGTAATTGATTTGGTGGGAAACTGAGAACCAATCTGAATCAGTGTATCGAAAAAGACAAGTTCATTAGAGTAAAATACTAAATCATTGACTTAGTAGACTGCTCTCGGTCAAGAAAACAATTGCTATGCTGTGTGGAAGTTAGTACACGTACGTAGTTGGTCGGAAAAGCAAAAGGTAAAAAGCTCCGTCCACCAGATATGCCTTGTTCAGCTCTTCAATAAGATAATAACAAAAGGCAACTTGTGTTGTAAATCATCCATTTAACAAGGGCAAGGTTTTCCAAAAGATAAGATTGTATATAATATAATACATGTTCGGGGAACGTTACATACAAGAAACTTTTGAAATGAAATTAATATAAGTTGTAAAAGTGTGAAACACACAGAGTTCTTATCGACTGAGCTTAGTTTATATATAGAAGCTAGAAAGAAGAAGACACACCACACTCGAATCAACTAAAGCGATATTGCTGGACAGAATGACCGACGCTGGAGAAGTTACCGCCATGGACTGCGTTTACAAGAACCCTAACGAAGGTGTCGAAGATAGGATTCAAGATCTTTTACAAAGGATGACAGTTGAGGAGAAGATCGGTCAGATGACTCAGATCCACCGTGCCGTCTCATCGGCCGCCATCATCAAAGACTTCTTTATAGGTAAGTTTTTAAACCACCAAATAAAACAATTAAACATTCTGGATTATGAAACTGGACTGACTCGTTGTTTGCATCGCTCTTCAGGCAGCGTATGCAACTCGGCCGGGAAGTCAGGGAATAAAGATGCGTTGTCAGAGGATTGGGCTGAAATGATCGACGGCTTTCAGACAGCGGCCCTCGAAACTCGTCTCGCCATTCCAATCATCTATGGCTTGGACGCAGTTCACGGCAACAACAAATTCTACGGTACCACCATTTTTTCTCACAACATAGGACTCGGTGCCACCAGGTTCCTCCTAAACCACAGACAATTTTAACCGAATGAGGAAAAAAGACCAGCTCGGCTCGGTGTATTGATTCGGTTTCATGATAACATGGCAGAGATTACGATCTAGCTAGAATAATTGGTTCAGCGACTGCTCTAGAAGTTAGGGCAAGTGGGGCTCACTGGGTATTCGCTCCTTGTGTGGCGGTAAGTCTTCTCTAATTTTAAAGAGAAAACATGAACCATATGGACTGATCATGTTTGTGAGATTTGGTAGGTGTGCAAAGATCCGAGATGGGGAAGATGTTTGGAGAGCTACAGTGAAGACACTGACGTTGTATGCAACATGACATCCATTGTCTCCGGTCTTCAAGGACCTCCACCGGAAGGACATCCCGCCGGTTTCCCTTTCCTAGCCGGAAGGTCCGTTTTCATTAAAACATTCCTTAGCAAGCATGTAACATCTTGCTCATGTTCTTAAACTTGGGGGTTATGTTTCAGGAACAATGTGGTTGCATGTGCAAAGCATTTTGTTGGAGATGGTGGTACAGAAATGGGTAAGAATGAAGGGGACACAATAGCTTCATATGAAGACTTGGAGAGGATTCATATGGCTCCTTACTTGAATTGTCTTGCAGTCTCTGCGGTTATGCCTTCTTATTCTCGTTGGAACGGAAGAAAACTCCATGGAGACCGCTTTCTCATGACAGAAATTCTCAAAGACAAATTCGGTTTTAAGGTCGAATCACAGTCACTTTTTTTCTCGTTGGATCAAAAACTGACTAAAATTTCTTAAATTGTGGTCGTTCTGTTTTTGTAGGGATGTTTGGTTTCAGATTGGTCGGGAATAGAAAAGATGGGAGAACCCCGTGGTTCGAACTATCGTGAGTGTGTGGAAGCTGCTATCAACACTGGAATAGACATGGTCATGGTCCCTTATAGGTATGAGAAGTTCATCAATGAGCTAACATCTCTAGTGAAGGACGGGAAAATACTTATGTCTAGGATCGATGATGCGGTCGAGAGAATTCTGAGACTGAAGTTCACAGCTGGTCTCTTCGAACACCCTTTCTCTGACATATCGTTGCTGAAGTTTGTTGGCTGCAAGGTAGATTCCACTTATGATTGCTCTCATAATCTGAAGTTATGAAATCATAAAATCGAATTTTACACACAGGAACACAGAGAGATAGCTCGTGAAGCGGTTAGGAAATCTTTAGTTTTGTTAAAGAACGGGAAAGATTCAGACAAACCATTTCTACCGCTAGATCGAAACGCAAAGAGAGTTTTAGTGGCAGGAACTCATGCAGACAATCTCGGGTTTCAGTGTGGTGGTTGGTCCAAGACTTGGCAGGGTCAAAGTGGTCGGATCACAGTCGGTAAGCTACAAGAAACAAACTCTGCTTCCACAGAGTACTTTCTTGCGTAACAAGCTAGCTATAACATCCTCTATTTCACGAGTGCAGGCACAACTGTCTTGGATGCCGTCAAAGCAATCGTAGGAGCAGAAACAAAAGTGGTTTACGAGAAGACTCCTTCGGAGGAGACTTTTCCAACGAGGACTTCTCATACGCCATTGTTGCCGTCGGGGAAGCGCCCTATGCTGAATCCCGAGGCGATGATCCAGAGCCGTCGATACACTTCGATGGGGATTCGATAGTGAGATTGGTAGCTGAGAAGATCCCGACAGTGGCGATTCTGATGACGGGACGACCTTTGGTTTTGGATATGACCATGTTGGAGAAGGTGGAAGCTTTGGTGGCGGCTTGGTTGCCTGGAACTGAAGGAGATGGAATCGCCGATTCGGTGTTCGGAGATTACGATTTCACTGGGAAGTTGCCGATGTCGTGGTTCAGAGAGACAGAGCAGCTGCCGATGAACCCTGAAGCTGATAGCTACGATCCATTGTTCCCGTTAGGGTTTGGGCTTAAATGTAAGAGAGAGTAATAATACTAGTCCATGGGAGAGAAGTCAAAATAAGGGATTTCTTGGCCAAGTGTGTCTGATCTATTCTCAATTGCATTTGGATTTGGTTTAGTCCGGTTTTCTCATTTGCTCACTTTGGTTTTATTGTTTTGGTGTGACGTTGTTTGGTGTAAGTCGTATTTTAAAAACTTCAGAAGCTGTCTTCCAATAATTAAGAAATTGTTTCCGATAACAGAGTCTATTGAAATATTGTGGCTTATTGGTGGCACTAGCACAACAGATAGGACATATGAAATATTGTGGCTTATTGGTTAGAGCATCATTATCCCTAGCACCCATAATGGGTATCTTAATCTCTTTTTTACTAATAAATGTGTGTTAAGCACTTTATTTAAAAGCTTTCTAATTTTTTGCCTCCAATGCAAGATTCTTATTTTGGGGTTCTTAAAAAAAATATTAAACATTGTTTTATATAAGATAAATTTTATTTATTATATAAGACATATTAAAAGATAACATTTAAAACATTGAATTTTAAATAAAAACATAAAAACAAAGATTAGTAAAATATTCGAGAATAATTTGAAAACGTTTCAGAGATGGAAGAGTGAAATAACATATATGAATCTGTTGGAGTTGGAAGAGAAGGAGAGAGTTTTAAAGAGAGAATGCAGACTCTCATTAAACACTCTAAACAACTATAACTAATTACCTAACTACAAACAAATGCAAGTTGACATATATCTAACTTCTATTAATTACAATTTCACAACCATAATAAAACACATAGCAAGTAATTTATTATTGACAATTCAATTCATTTTCAAAAACAAAAATTCAATTCATTTTCAAAAACAAAGCAACTCATTCAACTACCTAACTTTACCACACACAATCCTTTTCTTAATTCAACATCACTTCTATTAATTACAAACATCATTGCCAACTCACCAAAACATTAACTACCTAACTCAACCATAAAACTTTCAATGAACGAATAAAAGATAAAGACATTTACCTGTATTGCTCCAGTAAATGAAATTATGTGCTGTGATCCTTCCTCAGCCTCCTTGATCCATGCAACTCAACAGACAAAAACACAGGAAAAAAAAACAAAAATGAGTAACAGATCAAGGATTCAAATTCATGACACTCAATTCAATTGAGACAAGAAGCTAAATCATATAATTGAACTCTTAAACAATTCAGACCAGACTATTCATCTCCCTCGATTCAGTTCAGTTACGGATCAATTGGGGTACATAACACACAGATACAAATCACATGATCATAAACAATCTATTCAACTCAGACAAGAACGACAATCAATTCATTTGAGACCATACTCGTAAACACTTTCAATCAATATCATAAACGACCAACGAATAAAACACAAAGTTTTTCTATAAACATTCAATTTCAAAAACAAACACAAGAGACAGAGACAAAGACAGTGACAAATGAAACCTTCATGTCTATTGATCCGTCTTTGGTAAGAAACAAAGAAAGAGACAAATTGTTTACCTGTTTTGCAGTTGTAGTGATCTTCTGTAACGAACCTTCATGTCTATTGATCCGTCCTTATTGATCCGTCCTTAGTAAGAAACAAAGACAGAGACAAATGAAAATTAATCAAAACTAACCGAGACAACAAACAAATCAAATAACATAGAAGGATTCAGACAAGGAATAATACATATGCTTACCTTGCGATTTGATTTTCTCGAAGACAGCCACCAAGAGAGAGGTACAAGTTTGTCACCGACGAGGAGATCCACCGAGAGAGAGGACAGCACCATCGAGGAGAGAGACAGAGACGAGGATTCCACCGAGAGAGACACCGACTGCTTCATCGTCGAGTGAAGATCACGAGACAGAGGCGGAGTCTTCGAGGTTTCGCGAGAACGAGGCAAAGTCGTCGAGGTTTCGCGATAGAAACGGGGAGTCGTCGAGGTTTCACGAGGTGTCACAGAGTCGTCGAGGTTTCACGAGGAGTCACGGAGTCTTCGAGGTTTCAATCAAACACGGAGTCGCCGAGGGAGAGAAGGAAAGAAGCGGAGTCCTCGAGGGAGAGAAAAGACGACTCCTCGTTTCTGAGATAGACGCGTCTAATGAAACGTGTCCGCGAAGATCTGTTTCTTCTTCTGCTTAATTAAGCACCGTGGCTTAGATTAATACATTATTTTTTATTTTTTTTTAAATCTGAAAATCATTAAGCACCCCCCCCCCCAAGCTATTGCGTTCTCTTATAGTCCTATAGAAACTCAGTGTTATCATACTTAGAATCTTTCTGTAACACCCGCATTTTTAAATAAAATAATAAATAATAGTTTTAAAAAATATGCAATTTATTTATTTTCAAAGGTAAATTCCAATCCATAAATCCAATAATAACATAAGTTCCGAAAATGTCGATAAAAGAATAAAACCAGAAATCTGAAAAAGAAAAAATAAAAGCACCAATCTGAAATGAATCACTCATGTTCGTTGGTTTCATGAAAGGAGGAAAAAAAAGAAAGGTGAGTAAGAGTGGAGTCACTCGGTGAAGTCTGGGATGCTAAATCCCAAGTCCATAGACTTGGATATAACACTCCGAATATAAATAATTTAACTCTAACATGAATCAAGCACGGCGTCTAAAGCATCCTGGGAACAAATCATATTCCTAATCACATACTCACACACAATACTGACTTCCACACCAGAGGGCCAAAAAGTTGGGAGAATGCGCTGTCACTTATAGTTTGGAGAGTGCTATGCCATCTATAGTCTGGAGAGTGCCAAGCCACCAATAGCCGGGAGAGTGTCATGCCACCTAAAGCCTGGAGAGTGCCAGGCCACGAGAGAGTGCCCGACCACCTATAGTCAGGAGAGTAGCAGACCACCTATATTCTGGATCGTTTATATAATTCGTGATCTAATGTAAACTTGATCATTAAACCCATTAAATAAGCCTAAGAAACATAGCTCATGCTCATGAAAAATCAAGCTGAACTGATCTAGCTCATGAGATATAACTCGTTTTGACACCCCCTGCAACACGAGAATTGACGATTTAGGTTCAGAGGTTCTGGAATAAAGTTTCCAAAATGGAAACTTTCTTAAAATAGAAAATTTCCTAAGACAACAGCTTTCGTAAAATAGAAACTTTTCTAAAATAACAACTTTCCTAAAATAGCAAGTTCCTTAGTATAACTTCTTTCCTAAATTAGAAACTTTCCCTAAATAGATTTCTATAACTAAAAATATGGAGGCGACAAACTTACCAATAAACTCACCTGAAAACTTGCCCGAAATTTTGACCAGAAATTTTACTAGTGACTGGTCGTCGGATAATTTAAAAGCAACTTTTCGCGTGAAAAACACTGATTTGTTTTTATGGAGAAAAAAAGGAGTAAAGCTCTTTATATAAGGAAACGAAACCGAGATAGTTTTTCTAAGGTTTTAATGTGAAACAAAGATAAAAGAGTTATGAGTATAAAGTTTAAATTACTAAAAATAAATGGGTCCCCGCTATAATCACAAATCACGGTCGTTACACTTTCACTGTTCTATGGATCTATGTACCTCTTTCATTGTGGACAACTGGATGCAATGTCTTCTGTGGAATAAGACTTTGAATATGGCACAATATCTTATCTGGATTCTTTTTCCCGCAATTATTGCATTCATTAAGAAATTATAGGCTGAGAATGTTTAGTGCGGTTCCACTATGGCTCTGAGTGTTGTATGCGGGACTGGAAGAAGCACACAGCGGTCTAAAAAAGTGTCGCCATTCAACTAACTTCTTTTGTTATTAAGTTTAACTGAAAAATAATAATAAAATAAAAACAGAAAGTGGTGCGGGAGAAATTTGTGACAGACCGCACCTGTGTTTGAAAAGAAGGTAAAAGTATGTGGTTTGGTGCGGTTCTCTATTTTTTGACTGGTAAAGTTTTACAAAACTGTGTTAACTAATATAATTAATTACAACATATTTATTCTAATAAAAAAGTTTGGATATAATCTGAAATTTTTTAAACTATTAAAAATATTATATGCATTTTATTTTTGTTATGCACAATAATTAACTTTGTTACCATATAAACTTTTTGCATCTTTTAGTTTATCCAAACATTTTCTACAAATATTAAAAGTATTTGAATTATTTAATTTTAATCAAAAATATTATATATAATTAAAAACTGAAATTTTCTTCTTCTTTTTTTAACTTGAGTTAACAGTAAAAACATAACAAAACCAGAACTAAATGAAATCCTAGATTATCTTGGATATTAGGTAGTTTCTAATCCGGACCGAATTAAAAACCAAAAAAAAATTGAGCTGAAACTTAACCGAATCTTCTAAATATTTTCTAAATATTAATTTTGATATAAACAACCAAATTATAATATTTTAAAGAAAATATAATATTAGCTATAAAATCTCATTAATAACATATTAAGTTTCATATTTCACATATATAAGATATCTTTTAAAAATTAATATTGCAAATCTGTTATGGAAAAATTAATAAATTAAATTTATCTTCTGATTGCAATTTATTTGTACTTTATTAAAATATGTAAAATATATTTATAATATATATGAAAATATTATTTTATATTTTCCCCGCACTTTTAAGTTTATAATCACCATTCAAACATCCGTCCCGCACTATCTATTATTTTGGTCACCATTCACATATTGTTTTGAACCACTTTTTTTAGACGAACCGCACTTATCCCGCAGTATGCGTTTTGTTGACATAAACCTCATTTAAACCACACTTGTTCTGCAGTATGCGTTTCTCCCGCATAAACCATACTTGAACAGTACCACACTATATTATGGCTCCGAATGGTAACTGTGGTTTGAGCGGTGCGAAACAAGCGGTTCAACTGCGGTGCGGTTTTAACAGTTATAAAAACGTATAAATATATGGTATATGTAGAAATTTGTGTTACTGTTAACTGCGGTGCGGGGCGGGGCGGGGCGGTTGTAAACATTCGAAGCCTATATCTTTATCCCGCACAGCTCAAACCACTGTTACTATTCGAAGCCATAAAGAGTTATCATTCAGAAATGTTTTGTGCTTTTTTTTTTTGTTAAAATTAATTAATTAAAAAAAGAAGTTATAGGCGGAACAAATACGCACCTGAACCGCACTTAAAAATGGAAGAAGGTAATATGGTATGGTTATGTGTGGACCACACCGATATTTTTTTATTTAAAAAAATAAAATAAACACAACTTAATCTACCAATATACTATAAGATGTGATTTGTAAATTTTTTACTTTTTGTTTTTAATGTAAAAATGCTCATAAAACCAAACTTTTCTTTCTATATTTTTTTGTTTTATTATAACAGTCTATTTCAAAAAATAGTATTAACTTTACAAAATATAAATGCTAATGCATATATTTATTATCATTTACATAAGACTTCAGCATTTTACTCGAACCTGAAAACCTGAACTGGAACCGACTTGAAAGGTTCCGTTTGGATCCGAGTCGTGGCTAAAGTATCTATTAATATTTTTTTTAGACATACATGTTTCGGTTCAGGTCGAGGTGTTACCTTAAACCGACTAGGTACCTCAAAATATCTGAAATCTCTTGAATGTATTAGATATATTTGGATATTTCGCTATATTTTGATATTTAATACATTTTTTTATCTTTTGAATTTGGGGTTTCGCGTATTTTGTTTAATATTACACAAAATATAAAAATATTGACTATATCTTTCTGATAGCACACTGAGTTTCGTATTATATTCAATACATATGCATATTCAGCAATTTTTTATAGTTTTGTGATTTATAAATTTTGTATAAGCTTGAACTAAATATATTTAACATAAAAAAAAAATTAAAAACAAAAATTAAAATATTTTCATATTTCAAATATATAATGTTTTTTAAATATATTTTTAAAATTATATTAATATTACTGATTTTGTAGTTTGTAAAATATAAATATATTATATGTATCCCGCAGTTACACTATTGATTTATATATCACCATTCATACTTTGTTTTGAACCGCTTATTTTAGACGAACCGTAGTTATTCCAGCATGTGTTTTTTTTGTATAAACCGCAGTAAAACCGTACCGTAATATCTAATCCACTTGTTCTGCACCGCTCAGTCCGCTGTTACCATTCTGAGCCATAGTATCGGTTCCGTTTTCGATGATAATATTTTTAACTACATAAATATTATTATCAAATTTGGACGAGAACAAAAATGGCAGTATGTCAGGATTTGGTTAGGGTCAAGAAATGTAATGATTTACTAATCAACTGAAAAACAACTTTGAAGTTTCGAAAACATCAAAAATTATTCAAGTTAAATACTAAATTACCATTGACTGCTCTTCAGTCTTAAACAATCACCATTGTTTGGTCGTTGACGCCGGTATTTCCATCAAGTTGATTAAAAAGCAACAATAAGTAAATACTTGGCTGAAATGTAAGAAATGATTATATGCCGGAAGAAAACATAATCAATCTATGGCCTACGTATTTAGATAAATAATTTATGTATTCAAATTATGCTACATTGTTACTTAGACGAAGTAGAGTTCAAAACTTCGAGTTGTATAACCAAATCCATGTAAGCACTTCAAAATTATTAGAAGAAACTACAAAAATTGAGTTGAGCTCATGAGAAATATTACTCACATTTTTAGTCGAAAAAATATTATTCACAGTTTCACATGATTCACTCGCACCCAAAATGTATCACCGAAACTAAAACCATATAATAGCTACCCAATTTTGATGTGCGAGTTTTTTTCTTGGATTTCTATATATAAGTGAACAATGGAAATAGGTTTGAAGTAGTAAACTTGTAAGAGCACTGCCAATGAGGAATTCTCATCAAAGTTCCTCAAAAAACATATATGTGTATGTATATATAATATATATAAATATTAGTATTTATTTGCCAATTAGGAATTCTCATCAAAAGTTTCTCAAAAAACACATATATATATATATATAATATAAATATTAGTATTCATTTACATAATACAATTCTAGTCTAGATTTTTCCGTATATATTATACTTTGGACTTTTAAAAACGGTTATAAGTTACTAAAAGCGTTAAAATCCAAATAGAAAATTTTGTGATCAATAATTAATTTTTTTTTTGTTATAACAATATACAAATGATTATAAAACTATATGAGTAGGAACCCTCATTTAATAAATACTCAGATCAAAATATAAATTTATTTTATTAGCATTTAAATTGAACTATACACCATATAAAAGTACATAAATATTTTAATTTCAAAATTTGCATTGACCAAGTATTGAGAATTTAATATTTTAGTTTCGAGCTTTGCATTGGTTTTTAAAAATGATTATAATTAAAAAACTATTAAACATTCTTCATTGAAAATTATGTTATCAATGATTTACAAAATTTGTTATAAGCAAATACAAATGATCATAAAGTCATATTAGTATGAAGCATATTTAATAGATAATCGTATAAAATATATACTATATATTTATGTTAATATCATTTAAATTTAATTATATATTATTTTTAAATTGATTATTTTTATTTATTTACCATAAATGATTGTAAATAAACAAAAGTGATGTTTTTTGATTTATGTTCTTGCACTAATTTAATTATTTATGTAATAATTACTATTTTTAAAATATTTAAATATATTTATTATTTTATAATATGCAAAAGAATGCAAAAAAATAAAAATATATTATATAATTATATATATATATATATATACAATGCTCATTTCGCATAATACGTTAATCGTAACCTAGTTAGTACTAAGTATAAACTAAAGTAACCATTAACCTAATGGATGGATGTAGCATACTTAAATAGTTAAATGGTTGATAAGAAAATATATATAAAAAAAAGTAAAAAGTAAAAAAAAAGGTTGTAAAGTAAACTAATACACTGATAAAATGGTTAAATAGTTGAATGAGTCGTGAGTGTTCAATCCGGATATTGGTTTGGTTTCGGTTCGGTTTTTCGGTATTTCGATTAATAAAATATAACTACCATTCTAAATCCATATTTACTTCGGTTCGGTTTATTCGGTTTTATACCAAAACATAATTATTTAGTTTGAAACCATATTATATAAATTTTAGAGTCATATTGTCATCGCAGTCATTTATTAAAAAATATTATGTTTTCAAATAAAAGAACAAAAAAACGCTTATACCTTCAGATGAAATAATCAAATCTAGAATTAAAATCAAAGCTCGAAATTTTGAAAAAAAAAACGAGAAGTATGAAAGAAAAGTTTTTTCACTCTTCCATATTTATTATTCATCAAAGTCATGCTTCTTCGAGTGAAACTCTGTTCGTTTATAAATAAGAAAAATGTTGTGAATATTTTTTTTCTAGTTATTATCCATCAAATTTATAACTTTCACTTCAATTTAGTCAATGCTAAAAGAAAGCAAAATGATTAAAAGAAGAAGACTAAAAAAATAAGAAGCCTCAGTTCCCATGAATTGTTATTTAATTATATTTTAAGAGTTTTTCAAATTAATATTCTTTATTACTATAAAAAAATATGGTAATAATTATTAACAAAAAATAACTTATATAACAAATAAATTTTCATATGACGTTATAAAATATGTACATATTTACATGTTTCTACTTTTGATCGGTTTTGTTCGTTTATTCGGTTTAATCGGTTATAAACCAAACCATATATAAATTCTACGGTTGTTATAAAATCATATCCATTCAATTTATATAGTATATACCAAAACTACACCATATTGTTTATTTCGGTTTCGTACGGTTTGGTTTTACCATATTGGACATGCCTAGTCGTGACAATAGATTATGGGATGGATCTCACAATTATTTTATGTTATATTATATTGAAAGGTTTGTGGTTTGTGTATACCGATGAAGTATTCTGTAAGGACATCATGAGAAGCCACTGTACCAAAGACAACAACCACGGATTATGGGATGGATCTCACAATTACTTTTATATAAAAATTTAAAGTTGGGAATACTTAGAACGCCATCATTGGTTAAATATTCCCTAAAGTATCTAAAATATAATATTAATTTTATTATAAATTTACTTATCTAATTTGATATAATTTTATCATAAATTTACTTATCTAATTTGATATAATTTTATCATAAATTTACTTATGTAAATGCACAAATGAAAATATATTTCACATTTGGGGGGGGGGGGGGGGGGGGGTGCATTCAGTTTAACATTTGTTGATTTTTAGTGAGATTTTAGATGATTTCAATAAGTTGCAGAGATTTAGGTGATTTTTGTTAAACTACTCTAGGATATTACCTAAAACCATGAGATTTGAGTTTTAATTTTTTTAACTAAAATTCACCCAAACACCCTAAAATCACATGAAAGTGTATTCAATTGAGAGTTTTAGGTGATTTATATTAAAATGACAAATCCACTGTTATTCAAACATGAATTTTAAAAACTCATTTAAAATCCATTGTTATTGAACTTAACATTTCGTAGAATACTCTAAAATCTATTGTTATTGAAAATATTTTAAGTGGTGGAATTTTAAAGTTTTCAGGTGATTTTAGGGTTGTTGGGTGGAGTTTCTTAGTTAAAAAATTAAAACCCAAATCCCATGGTTTTAGGTTATATTCTAGAGTGGTTTAAAAAAAAATCACATAAATCTCTGCGACTTATTGAAATCATCTAAAACTCTATTAAAAGTCAAATAACCTCAAATGTTACATTGAATACACCCAAATAAAACTCCACAACTTAAAATATTTTCAATAACAGTGGATTTCAGAGTACTTTATGAAATGTCAAATTCAATAGCAGTGTATTTTAATTGAGTTTTTAAAATTCATGTTTGAATAACAGTGAATTTGTCATTTTAATACAAATCACCTAAAACTCTTACTTGAATACACACCCTTTGTGTATTTTGAAGGAAAATCATTTCCCACAATTTTTTATTACCGTTTTTTAATTTTTAAAAACAAACAAATCAATTTTATGAGAGATATATTTTTCAGACACTACTTTTGAGTTTTGAGGGTGGTGATAGCTACTAAGGCTCGAATGGTAACAACGGATTGAGCGGTGCGGGACAAGCGGTTTGACTGCGGTGCGGTTCTGACAGTTATAAAAACGTATAGATATACGGTATATGTAGAAATTTTTGTTACTGTTAACTGCGGTGCGGTGCGGGACAGATGATACTATTCGGACCCTAACTTATTTTACTAAAAACAGTATACAAGATACTACAAATTATTGGAGGGATAAATAAACTAATTAACCATTAGACTTAGACCGTAGTGCTGAAAGTCTTTCAGTGAAAGATAAAAGGGAAGTGGCTGGGCTGGACTTTTGAGGAAAAAACGAAGAAAAACATGGCAGAGACTACAGACTCGTCATGTGTCTATAAGAACCCAGACGCGCCCGTGGAGGCGCGTGTGCAAGACCTTCTCTCTCGCATGACTCTGCAGGAGAAGATCGGCCAGATGACTCAGATCGAACGCTCAGTGGCTTCTCATGATGTCCTTACAGATTACTTCATCGGTATACACAAACCACAAACCTTTCAATATAATATAACATAAACTAAAACTTTTGAAAATCATCCTGCATTAAGCCATTAGTGATAACCTTTATGACTTTGGTTCTACAGGAAGTGTGCAGAGCGGCGCTGGGAGTTGGCCGTTCGAGGATGCAAAATCGTCGGACTGGGCTGATATGATAGACGGTTTTCAGCGTTCTGCGTTAGCGTCGCGTCTGGGAATCCCTATAATCTACGGCACAGACGCCGTCCACGGCAACAACAACGTCTACGGTGCCACCATTTTCCCCCACAACATTGGCCTCGGTGCCACCAGGTTCAACTTATTTTTATTATTCTCTTCTACTCTGAGCTAAGAGAGTGACACATTTTGTATATTAATCTGAAAGGTAGAATCGACCCAAAAAGTAGCTTTTCTATAGGGTTAAGTTAAGCTTACACAAGTGTATTTGGTTGTTCTTAATGTAATAACACTTGTGTTGTTGTTGTCTGGTAACTCGATAGAGACGCAGAATTGGTCAAAAGAATTGGAGCTGTAACGGCACTTGAAGTAAGGGCTAGTGGCATTCACTGGACGTTTGCTCCCTGCGTGGCCGTGAGTTCCTTACAGATTTTTTTTTTTACAATATTACTATATTAGAATACTGATTTATAAATATTGGATGAAATGTTGTTTACTCACAGGTTCTGGGAGATCCGAGGTGGGGACGATGCTACGAGAGTTATGGTGAAGCTGCCAAAATAGTCTCTGAGATGAGTTCGATTATCTCGGGCTTACAAGGCGAGCCACCCGAAGAACACCCTAACGGTTACCCTTTTCTTGCCGGAAGGTATATACACATATAATGCTACTACATAATATAACAGGCTTTGAATTTTTTTTATTTTACTTTGGTGATAGAAACAATCTTATCGCATGTGCAAAACATTTTGTTGGAGATGGTGGCACCGATAAGGGTCTAAGCGAAGGGAACACCATTGCGTCGTACGAAGACTTGGAGAGAATACATGTTGCACCCTATGTGAATTGTATTTCTCAGGGAGTATGTACCGTTATGGCCTCGTTTTCTAGTTGGAATGGAAGTAGACTTCATTCTGATTATTACCTCTTAACGGAAGTTCTCAAACAGAAACTCGGTTTCAAGGTTGACTGAATATGAAACTAAATGTAAATAAGCTAGAGGTGTATGCATTGAGCTCGTTTGATTTAATATGTTTATTTTTCTGTTACCAGGGATTTTTAGTTTCAGACTGGGATGGTTTGGAGACCATTAGCGAGCCACAAGGTTCAGACAACCGTAATTGTGTCAAGCTCGGGATCAATGCTGGAATCGACATGGTACTGAATGAATTTTCATCTGGCTCGGGATTTCTGAAAGATACAAAGATTGTTAATCAATGTTATTGCAGGTGATGGTACCTTACAAGTACCAACAGTTCATAGAAGACCTTACAGATCTGGTTGAGTCAGGGGAAGTACAGATGGCTCGAATCAATGATGCTGTTGAAAAAATACTCAGAGTGAAGTTTGTAGCTGGTCTCTTTGAATATCCTCTCACAGACAGATCTCTGTTGCCTACTGTTGGTTGCAAGGTGAGCTCTAACTCTTGAGTGCTGCCATTATTCTAATCTAAAGATATATGGGAGCATGATTAACTCTGTTTCCACATTTGCAGGAACATAGAGAAGTTGCACGCGAAGCAGTTAGAAAGTCTTTAGTTCTACTAAAGAACGGTAAAAATGATGATAAACCATTTTTGCCGCTAGATCGTACTGCCGAGAGGATTCTAGTGGTTGGAACGCACGCAGACGATCTTGGTAACCAGTGTGGCGGATGGACAAAGACAAAGTCCGGTCAAAGCGGGAAGATCACTCTCGGTAAGTAAAGCAGATTACAATATCATACGGTAAGTATATGATACAAAGCAAATACTTATTGTATATATGGTTTTGTTTTGAAATGTAGGCACAACGCTTTTGGATGCCATAAAAGCTGCAGTTGGAGATAAAACCGAAGTAATCTACGAGAAAACTCCATCAAAGGAAACATTAGCCTCGTGTGAAGACTTCTCCTACGCCATTGTTGCATTGGGGGAACCTCCCTACGCAGAGATGAGAGGCGATAACTCTGAGCTCACCATACCTTTAAATGGCAACAACATTGTAACTGCGGTTGCAGAGAAAATCCCGACTCTGGTGATCTTGTTCACAGGACGGCCTATGGTTCTTGAGATGCCTGTTCTTGAAAAAACTGAGGCTTTGGTCGCTGCTTGGTTCCCTGGAACCGAAGGGCAAGGAATGGCTGATGTCATTTTTGGAGATTATGATTTCGAAGGGAAGTTACCACTGAGCTGGTTCAAACGCGTAGACCAGTTGCCGCTAAACGTTGATAGCAATTTCTATGACCCATTGTTTCCTCTCGGTTACGGTCTCAATTGCAATTCCGGTTAACTGGTTTAGCTTCACTGGTCAGTTCAATTGTCCGGTGCAATTAATAATTAACTTGTGTGCAATTTCCTGGATATGAAATTTTATATAAAACTAGAGTTTTTAACCGCGCTACGCGCGGATAAGATATTATATGTATTTCTCAATTCTAAAAAAATAATATATAATATTGTATTACATTATTTAAAGAATATAAAATAAGACTACATAACATAAATATTTTTTAAAATTTTCTTTGAGAAAATTATTATGTTGTTTGATTGTTGTACTTGATTCGCATATATATTTTTATTATCAGTAAATAATATATATTTATTATATAATATAAGAAAAATAAAAGTATTTACTTTTTAAACAACTTTGTCTCATGTTGGGGACTCGGTTATAGACATATCATATTCGAAGAAGACATTTTACAGTTATCAATCTTCTTAAAAGTCAAGAAACAAATCTGAATATCAAAACAATATCTCATACGATCTCTTTGTGGAATAACTACTCTAAAGTAATTGAATTTAGGCATCAAAAAAGACTGGAAATGGATGTGCATATGTGTTATCTAAGTCAGCTTTACAAAGTACTATTCATAGTTCATATATCTTTTATGTCCATCCTATTTTTTTTGTCCATCCTTTCTTAAACATCTTGAAATAATTGATGCTAAATAATAATAAAATTTTGGCTGGCAAAAAAAAATCAAATTTATCTAATTATCGCTAAAATATTTTATTAATATTGTCTAAGAAGCTTTCAAGTGATATCATAGTTTAATTTTTGTTAGTTTTTTTGTCAATTTTTAGAGTTTTTTGTATTTAAGATTTTTTCCATATTAAGCTTCTATTTCTTTCACTGAATTGAGATATATATATATCATAAAAATTACCATCAAATCATTTTTACTTATTTATTATTTTGTTTTTAATGAAAATACACTTTAAATAATTTAATTTAAAATAAAATTATATATTAATTTGTTGTATTCTAACAATTTGATTGATTTAATTAATTTGCTTTGGTGGATAACTTAAGAAGTTTTCATATGAATCGGAGAAAGCAAGCTTATGTTGTTATATTATATTTATTTGTGTATATAGAATCTATATATAATGCTAGTGTAATAAAGAAAGAACATTATTTTTTGTAACTTCAAAAAGATACATTATTACAATTTGAAATTAATCAAAATTGAATAAAATGGTAATTAAATATTTGTAAATCTAATTGTTTTTTTATCTTGTTCAGTTGGATTCTCATGAAAAGAAATCGATAGGTTAAACAAATGTTTCAAAATTTGAAAAGTTTCAAAATTTGTTGTGTTATTGTTTTGTCTATAAATTACAAAATTTATTGAATTCATATATTTAATTATTACACCCTTAAATAATATTTTATTAAGACATTAGAGAACTATGTTTTGAGTTGTTTTGACAAAATTGTACAAAAATCTATGTTTTTTCATATTTGTCACGGAAATTTATATGTTAAACTTATTTTTACAAAATTCTTAACTTTGTAACGAAAACAAAAATCTATGTTTTTTCTTATTTTTCAATGTTCTCACACTTTCAAAGAATATATTAGCTTAGTCACTTACTTATTTTTTTTTACAAAACAAAGTATCGGAATCTTGAAAGTTGAATTCATATTATTGTAATTATACATAAGAGTTTGTGATTACATAATTAGTGATTCTGGTATATGTGTTCAAGAAAGTTTCAATGGCTTAGTGGTAACTGTCCTATATTAATGTCATAATAACCCGGGTTCGATCCTTTCCATCGCATTGTTTTCCATTTTTTACGAAAAAATAAATGAAATGACGTGGCAATTTCGAACTCTCTGATTGGTTGATTTTTCTATCCTACGTGGACGTCCTCTCCATGGCTTATATTTGCCTTTTAGTATAGTATAGATATGTTATTTTATTAAATTAATATATATATATAAACATATGTTCTACTAAAACCAAAATACTACGTAGTTTATTTATGATACATTTCCATTTTTTATTTTATTTTAGATTTTTCACTAAAGACAATAGTGTCAAATCCATTCTAATCATTTTGTTTATAATATATTTATATTTGCAATATCTTTTTTAAATAATTAATTAAAATCATAATTATTATTAAAATTATAAAATAACATTAAATATGTTTTTTATTAATTAAACATGCTTACATATATAAACCTAAATTAAAAATAAGTATATTTTTAATTCATTTTAATTTGTAAATTGAAGATCAATATAATATACTTTTTGTATTATGTAAGGTTCAAAACAATTAATTTCATGTAATCAGAGTTGATAATCCATGAATTATTAAGTTAAGTGTGATCGCTTCACATAGAATATTTTCTATAAGTTTATGAATTTTAATAGTGAATATACAGATGTGAACGTCATGGACTATTAAAGAAAAATTTCACTCTCTGCACACCACTTTATTTGTAACTAGGGCCGGCCCGCCCTACGGGCGGGAAGTTATAATAAAAACTATTTTATTATTTTGAATAGTGTTTATCTTTTTATTTAAAAACTAACTAGATTCTAACCCGCGTTAAAACGCGGGATTATTTTTTATAAAATGGTGTTAGAATTTTTTTACAGTTTCATTAAATTTTAATCTAGAATATATAGTTTGTAGTTCAGTTACTTATTTGTTTTGTTAGTAAATCTTTTTTAATGTAATTATTTTGTTTTTATTAGAATATTAGGATGAATTTGTTCCAGTAAATCTATGTCAAAAACATAATTTAAACATTTCGTGCTTGAAATATTTAATATTGGTTACCTGCATCTAACCTTATATGCTACCAATAGATTGATATATACGTATAAAATAGACAATAGCTTAGTTAAACCAATTCTCTATAGCACCAGTTATAAATTACCATCGCATACATTAAAATCTTGATAAATAAAATGCTCGAATTAGTCTACGTAGCAGTGAAAAATATAAAGAGACATAATAAAATGATTTCAGGTATACTATATTGTATTGTGTATGTCATATTTAGAGATAGATATTTTTGTATGTCGAAACTAAATGTCACTTGGTAAAAATATCGGTCATGTTTGTTGATTTTCAAATAATTGGTAAGCAAAATGAATTAGTGTAACAGAATTTTCAGATTTATATATTTAATATCCAATCTAATTTATCATTAACGAAAAAGTGCATAGATCCAAAATTCAAATGACAACATTTTATCAATAAATATAAGTAGGACCCTAAATAAATAAATTATATTATTTAAATGGATTTTGAACCATAGTTTATCATGTAAAATTATCATTATGTATGTAGTTGGACATCATATTTATTAAACAATATTAAAAAAATTACTTTGCAAAAAGTTATTATTACAGTTTAGTCTGAAAATGTTTAGTCGGATACATATGAACTTACTATATTTTCAAAAACATAAATTTATATATTTACATTGGGTGGTTTGCAAATCAGTTACTTTTTTGTCAACAAAATGATAAAATCTTGATTTTAGTCTTGACTAAAATCACGCTTTTATCATTTTGTTGACAAAAAAGTAACTGATTTGCAAATGAAAATAATTAAATCTTCATCATATTGTTAGAAAATAAGTTCAAAATTATAAATATTAAACGTAACAAAGGTTAAAATTTGTTATATAACCTATTATGAGATATGGTAGATGTTTAATAAATCTTGACCTCTTGTTATTATCGTTTGTCTAGGTTAGATTTACAAAAGATTCTTTGATTGATACTTGATAGTAATTCTAACAATATTAAGTTAGTTATCTAAAGTTCATCGTGGTTCTAAAGTAATTGTTTCTGTTTTTTTTTGTTAGCATATTTTAGGAAACGATTTGGTTATTTTAGATAATATTGTTAGAGCTTTAAAAACTATAAGAAGATGAAATAAAAATCACTTTTTTTTAAAAATTTTGTTAGCGTAATGTTAGAAAATTTATTGTTTGGTCTAGTTAAGATTGTTAGAATCTAAGTTTGAAAAAAAAAACTATTTGTCATTTAAACGCTTTATAAATACCGTATAAATACTTTATAAACCATAACCATATTATTCTGCTGTTACCAAAAAACATTACAGTGTACTACTGAACAGTGTATATACGGGTGTACCAACCGTATTTTAGAACACTGAGTTTTTCTAATATGCATGAATGATAAATGTTTATGCATTTGTTTTCATTTCTCTTTGCATGGAACCAAAATATTTCTTTTTATTCATGACGAAGAGAAGTCATGGAGAAGAAGTAGCAAATGTCTATATATCAGATTATTTCTAATGAGGACCTACCCAACTTTCATAGATTCAAACATGAGACAATGAGGAGAGGAAAAAACAAATGAAATGTGTGTATACATATTGTGTAAATGTTTGTATTAATTATAATATACCGTAAAGGATTAGACACAGTTGTATTAATGAACTTTGAAAGATTCAAATATAATTTATTCATGCTTGAACTTATAAAGGTGAAGGTTCAAATATAACTATGTTAGCGTATTTTGACGTTAGTGTATTATGGGTAGTCGACAGAATATTTTTAGTTAGAGGGGAAATATATTTTGTAATGTTAATCTAATAGTAATGAATGTCATATATTTTCTAGTAAGAATTGAATAGGTCCAAATTTAAATGACAACATTTTTAAGTAGATAAAAAGTAGGACTCTATTTTAATAGATTAGATTTAAGTTAGCACTTAGTGCTTTAACCCAAAAATAGTACTTAGAGTTATGATATAACATAATTCTATTTGTAATAGTTTTCGAATGGTGTCGTGATTTTGTATTTAGTCATTTGATGATGTTGCGATTTGTTTAAAATGAAGAAGTTGTTATTAGAACAGTCGCAACACTTTTGAAAGTCACATATTTAGTTACCATTAGGAATTCTATAATGTATGTGAGGAAATATTATTTATTGAGAAAATGCGATGTGTGTATATTTCTTGTGTAGACGAATAATTTTAGTACTATTTGATTAAATATAAGAACTTGTTGAGTGGGGTTCATATGAACTTTTTTAGCATGTCTTCTTAAATTAAAATTGTAGAAAGTGTCTATATTCACCTGTTCTTTTAGCTTACAACTTTATATCTTGAATATTTGCACCATTTTAAGTGATTTTGATGGGAGATCCCGGAAGTTATAGAGGAAAAAATTGGATGTTGAGAGTTTTGCTTACCGTGGTGGTATGTTTGACCAATTAGATTTAGCTACTGATCCCAAAACTTTTATATGAGAAGATTTGTTATGTTCTCTATGTTTATTTTTTTTATAATATTCAAAAATAAAAGATTCAAAATTTTGCTATGTTCTTTATGTCTGGCAATTAGATTATATATCTTAAACAAAAGCATTAAGAACACTTGATCAGCCACTAAATCCAAGTATGCATTACGTAATAAGTCTTCCCATTTCCGTAAGAAAGATATCAAAATAATTACGCATCAAGCCAAAGAGTGCAATTCTGGAAAACGCTCTTGGCTAACCAACTCCAGATTCGATTCCACAAATGAAAATAGTATGCAAAGATGAAATCGAAGGAAAATATATTAATGTCATAATTGAACAATTGAGATGTTTTGCGGAGAAGCTCTAACGAAGATTTAGCTTTCCGTTTTTTCTCTCTCTGTCACGTTCTTCGATGGATCCATCAATGTCACAACCGCACCGTGTGTACTTACTGAGACCAGTGTCTCAGTTTCTCTCTGACACACCGAAAGAAATATCGAAGCTACCTTCTCTCAGTTTCTAGCTTGCTCCATCTCGAGAATACCTATCAATATGCCGGTAGAATATTCGTGTCGACTATCTTGGCTTTAGTGTCTAGGTTACTTGTACGGTTTGAGATTATTTTTCAATCTTGATCAACGTTGAAGCATCTTAACCAATGCAGCATCTATATTAGATGTAATCGCGTTTCCATGATAAATAGATCGTACAATGCTGCCATTGCATTTTTTTTTCATCCCTTTTGGGGACCCGTTTTCGGGAAGATCCAGTTTGGAAAGTAACGCACTACCTATGATGATCTTGTTCTCATCAGTTAACAAAGAGTCTCACTGCTGTGTTTTCTCTTGATTCCATGGTTCTAGCTCTAAGGACTTGAGTTATGACTCTTGGTACATTACTTTTTATTTCTAACTAAACATAAGAATTGTTTAGCAAAAGACAAAATTGGCTTTACACTTTTTAATACATTTAGGGTATCCCTCATTTTTAGCTAACTTCAACAATCAAAGCTTTAAAAGAGCAACGGTAAAATATGTTTAGCATTGTAGTTGGATTTTCAGCAGAACTTTATAATTATTTTTATAATTTATGTATTATTAAGTTATATCTGTAATATTTTTTTGGTTGTTTTATATCATTTTTTGTTAATTTTTCTATGTTTGAGTTTTATGACCAGAAAATAAAATTTAAATTCCATGAAATGTACAGAAACATAGATTTTGTTTTGTTCTTATAAGAAATTTCTATCTGTTTTTGAAATTTATGTATTTTGCATTTTATTACTTGAATTCTGTAAAAAAATGTTATATTTAACATATTGATGTCAATAAATTTATTTAATTGAAAATGAATCAATTATAAAAGATAATTTATGAAGTATTTGACCTTTTTAAACATTTTGTTAAAAAAAGATAGATTAATACAAATGTCAAACCTAAATTGATGATGTGCTCATGTTGTATGAAAAGGTATAACTTTCATATAAATACCAATAATGCATAATACATAGTTTTGAAAGAGAAGATATTATTTCCTATCGAAAGTATAATATTGTGAACGTAAACGGCTATTATTGTTGTTGTTACTAACCAAATAGAAACAATATATAATAATAAAAGAAAAATTACAAATATACGACAATTTTCAAAGACTATGGTACAAAGGTTCTATTTTCCTTCTTTTAAAAGTTGAGGGACTTGATACCACAAATAAAGACAAAGAGCAGTATCCATCCTATGTGGACAGCAGCTACAACTTGTAAGAAGTCATGTTCGAACACGAACCCATCTTTCAGCAAACTTTTAACGCTCATGTCTCCAACGCAATTGATCTGCACTACTGAATCTTTGTTTCCTACCTGAGATGTGATGATACAAACGGGAGATTATACAATAGGTACGGTGCGTAAAAACACCAACTCGTGATTAAAAATTCAAAGAATGGATCTATCCTACAACATACCAACATGGCTGGGGAACCAAGAAATAAAAATAAAACAAAACAAAAGAGAGAAAGTAACCTCTCCAATCTTCTTCTTCATCGTATCCTCAAGTTTGGCGGGTGTGACGTGTGAATATTCTTCAAAGAAATCAAGAACGATTCTCTCGATATCTTGAACCGAATACTTCAAGTAGTTCTCAGGGTCTCTTCCACTCTCTATATGACCCCTGAAACTTCCAAGAAACGATTTATCTGAGACCTAAACCAAGATGCAGATTTACCTGTATAAGAACAGTTGCGAGGATACCTAAACTCCACAAGTTCATTGTAAGGGTGCCACAGATTGTCATTAATAGCCTTGATTACAAAAAGTTCAGCTTCTAGCTCTCCAAGCTTGACCTGAAAAGGGAAACGAAAGAAATCAAGTATAGGGATGACGAAATGGGAAGCAATGACTGTCCAACAAATTAAAAACAAAAGCAAGCATATGGGTTTACCTCAACATCATCCAAACATATCTTTCATGCCACCTCTCCCCATTTTTTATCTGCATAAAAAAATCAAAGTTCAAAGACAAACTTCAAACAGAAACAGATTACAATGGACAATCATATAGCTGGTAGAGAGATGATCACAGACAGAGGGAGAGCCTCCAAGAATCTGATGACACACACTTCGGCGGTGGAGACGCAATTCGACGGTTGAGTCAAATCGATAGAGGAGAGTCGTTCATATTGCTCTGAGTCACATCAAAACCGCTTATGGAATATATTGAACCCGCGTTGATAAGATGATTGTACACAGTGGCTTGAATGAGGGCTGACTGCAATACATAAACAAAAGGAGTGAAAATCAACAAAAAAAATTGAATTCAAAAGCATCTCCCATAAGCGAATTCAGAGGATTGTGTCAGAGAATGCTAACTTTTTATGGCCGCAGATAGACCGCCTTGGAGAAGATACATTTAGTGTGAGGATCACTGCTCCAGCTGCAAGTAGCAAAGGCAACGACAAATACTTCGGACTGAAAATCACAGAAGAAAGAATAAGAACAAATGCAGTAGACAATGAAGATATATATAAGTAACTAGAATCGGCCCGCCCTACGGGCGAGATATATTTTACTCGTGATTTAGATTATTATTTTTTTGTATGATTTTGTGGTTTGCGTTTTATGTGTGCATTTCAAAAGATGTGTATGATAATGATATTTGTCTTTTAGAAAATTTCGGGTGAAGAAGAATTACATGATAAAATATAGTATTTTTCTTGTATACTATAGTTGTTTGTCAAAATAATAATAATAGTTTCTATATTAAGGAGATGTGGCATTAATATGCAGTAGGGGCTCCAAATGGTCTTCATGTTATTTTTTTTAACAAAAATTTGATCACATATTCGGTGCGTTAATTGTAGTTCGTAATATTTTAGGTTCGGAAAGATTGGAGTGTGGTAACTTTTTGTGTATGTTATAAGAGTAATTATATTTTACGTTGAAATCATAGTCTTTCGACATGCTATTGGAGTGGAGTGGTGATTATTTGGAGTTGCATTTCTTATTAAAAGTATAGTGTTAATTGAATGCGAAGAAGGTAGTAAAGCAAAGCTAATCAAAATAAGAAAACATTGAAACCAGAAAATATAAGAACTGAGTAGTGGTTAATGAGTGTAGTTACTTGTTACTCACCGTAAAACCAACTCCAAGAACTTTTCCATTTGTTTATACTAATAACAATCACTGCATTGATTTTACAGATTATTGGGATGACACTTTCTTGGTGGCATAATAAAGATCATATTAGTTTCATAACAATTCTTTTTCAATATAGAAATGTCGCGTATTGAACATTTGGTTAGTATTGATATATACTATTTTATTAATTTAAGTTGTTGTTTGTTTGTAAGTAATTTTTGTTTTGAATTTTTGCTTCTATGGCATCATCATCTGAATTGTCACTTTTGAATAACTTGTATCTAACAACTAATGTATATGACTCTTTTTGAAGTTCTCGTCAGCCGTAAGGCCTTTGCATAATTTCCAGAAAGGACATCTCAACTTTGGTGAGAAATTAGCAATCCAAACATTAGCCATCCAATTGGATTGAAAATAGGTGTTCCGGGTTGGAATATTGTTCCTAGTGTTCATCGGTCTTATTTCTTAAGTTTAATGTTGGGTGATATTCAGTTTTGTTAAAATTAGCTGCTATTATTTGTTAGGAACAAATATCAACATCTCTGAACCGTTTTTTGCTTGGTCTTGACTCTTAAGTATATGATTTCAGATTCTGAGGGGCGCGGGGGGGGGGGAGAGATTGAAAATGTTTTTTTTTGTTTATTAGGGATCAGTTACCAAGATGTTTTTGTCAAGATTTGGAGACCAATTGGTTTCTTTGAAGAGATCGAAGTTCCATTCGAATTAAATTAAATATTTTTTGTTCTATAAACAGAGAGGACTTTTTTTTTTAAAAAAAACAACTAACACTTTCTTAAAAAACATGAAATATGGGTGGCAGAGATTTTAATCATATTTATAGAGTAAGCTATGTATTTATTATGCACATATCTGTATATTTTTAATTAGTCAAAGATTGTTGTAAAGAAAAATTCATTTTAATAATTTTTTTAATTTTATTTATGTAGGCTAGAAAATTATTTACAACCAAATAAATGGGAATATAATCTCTTATATGATTTCAACAACATGACATAGAATCTAGGTTTTGACATATCAACACTTACCAGTTACCACCAATTAACATCGTAATTTTCTGTTATTTACTTGATTTATTTACTTTTATATAAATTTTGATTTTCATAATAAAATATGAGCATGTATGGGTTATCAGCGGTAAGATTCGTTTATGACTAAAATAAAAGTTGTTTTCGACATCTTCAAGACATTTCTATATTTATATCTATAATAATATTTAGAGATATATATATATGCTTTAGCCCAATTGTATTAATTATCTTCTAAAAGAACTATTTTTTCTTCTATAAACATAATATGTTTTCGTACTTTATGATGAAATGTTATTTTACATAAAAGAATTAAAGTAAATTTAAATTTTATTGTTTCTTTTAAAATATAGTAAAATACGTTAGAAATTGTTTTATGTTAACCAATTGATGATTATCTATGTCAGATACTCAGACAGTAGAACTTTGTAGCATAAGTGGAATTCAAAAAAAGTAAATGACAGTATTTGTTTTTATGAAAACTATTAAAAATATGATGGCAAAAAATAACGATCGCTAGGGAATCAATTGATGAAATAGAAACCTTCGCTTTGGGTATCATTGTAACATATAAACACATTTTACATATTTTTAAAACTATCAAATAGGTATAGTAAAATAATAGTTGTAAATGAACTCATAAAAATGTATAAGAATGAATGAACTCAGACAAATGTATATGTCAACAGAGCAATTACGATTACGTACACTTGGCATCAAATAAGAGTCATAAGAAATAAACACCAAAAAACGAAACACAGATACTAAAGCCCTTTCCCAGAAAAAAACGAAAAAAAAAGAAGAAAAAAAAGAAGAGAAACACAGATAACATTTCAAGTTCTTCACCGTTCTCGGAGCAATAGTTGGCTTTATGCCTTCTTCCACCTGGTGTCATCATCATTATTGTAATTAAAGCTATAACTCCATTTATTATGTGAATCAGTATCATCAATCCCATTAACCGTAGAAGCTCTTCGTGGTTTCATAAGCTACTTGTCGGGTCCCTTGTGAAGTTAGTTATAACAGCTTCAGACCACACATAATGCCATAGTACGATTGTAGCAAACACATTCACAGTACCTTATGTTTTAGCAGGCTTGTTTTCCTCTGCCAATTGCAACACAAAAATATCTCTGTAGAATTAAAATCCATGTCATTGTCGTACGGGATAACTAAAAGTCTGAAGACAAATATCTCTGTTTTAAAGGAGATGGAAATACTTAAATATGATGTACCTGATGTGTGCGTGAGAAATCCTAAGAAGTGGCAATGATTCAAAGTACATGCCAAGAAGGAGTCACATGTGCTCTTGTTTCTCTTGTCCTAGAGTTGACCATGTTGTAACTACAAAGAAAGATTCAACGTAGGGATAGGGTTAATGCTTTCTGCAATCTCAACAAAACTGGTCTTCTCTCTGAGAACCTAATAGAAACGGGGCGTCGAGTTAATAGAAATAATTAGTCTAGTTTTGGTGTAAAATATAAGAGCATAAGTTAAGAAAAATATACCTTCTCATCCACCAAAGCAATATAAACAGCCATGAGATCACCACCCTTATTCACATTATTTGCTTCCCAAAAATGCAGAGATCATCAGAGGACTGGGAAGTTGTTGTTAATGATGGTGTTATAGACGACGTTTGGACTCAACGCACTTGTTTAACGTCTCCGGATTTCTTTCGCCGGTATGTGGAGACCAAAGGATAAGACACGACTGCTCAGTTACACCAGGATATGTAACACCATATTCTGTCAAACCATTCCTCTTCCCGACCTCCATAAACATGGCCTCTCTCCTAATCTCTCCCTCAACCACCATCTCAAACTCCCTGAGTCCACTCTCTCCTAGCTCGATCCCACTACGGTGGTCTTAAAACAGTCACCGTCTCCTCCCTAACTGCCGGGAAGAAACCAATCTTCTTCGCTAGCCCATGAGCTTTCACTCCAACCTGCTCGCAGAAACACGTCCATAGATACGTTAAAGCCGGAGAGCTCAAATCCAAAACAATGAGGGCAGTAACAACGGAAAGTGAAGACTGAAATGATGAATTGTACGATACAAACTCAACTATTTATAGTTGCAGATTCATTGTCTTGAAGAAGAAGAGATGCACTGAATGAGTTAATATTAACTTACATTCACGCACACCGTTTCAGAAATTGTGAAGAAAGCTCAGGCGTCACTGTGGCCGCCGAACGCAGAGGAGAGAAGAACACACGTGTCTCGCGCTATCAGATTAGGGTTTCACACACGGGCTTCTGGACCTTACAAAACATCTGAAATGAAGCCCAATAATATTAAACAACACATAACAATTAAAAAGCCCAGCCGATTTCCAAGTAATGAAGTGTTGCGTTTTAGTCTGCGGGACAGGTGTCAACAGTACATAACTCGAATTAGTGAGCTGGAATCCTAGGTGGACACCCTCAGAGAGATTCAAACTCTTTTTTATATATAAAGATGCTGTATGACTTTAGGGACTCTAAGTCCGAGATGAAAAATGCAAGGAAAGGACGATTTTAAATGGAAATGAAAACAAAAATGTAGCTAATATCCATAAGAATTAATAACATTTGGACATTGCCAAAAGCGAACAGAGATATCTTTTTAGATATATCACGCATATATCAAAGTGCATTCAGACATAAGAAAAAGAACAAAACAGCCTTCTTCTAACCTATTGATTACACATTTTCTTACTCAGTATGTTCATAAATATCACTACAGAAACCATTTTCAAGCAGGAATATCTGAAAGACCGACTAAAACCATTGTTTTGGACACATAGCTTTCGTGACTACAACATTTAATGGTAAACTTTAAAATATGGTTAATCGCATATCGGATCATAGACATCAACTGCTGCTCAAGCAAGACAGTAGAGAGCCATGAAACTGAAAATTACAGGTATAAGAGAGCACCACATTATGTTGTTTATTGCTCACTGAATCAGTTCTGTGTTAAATCAAAAACTAACAGCAGTGCACTGTCTAGGGATGCCTTAGCCTAAGCATCATTCTAGAGAAACTCCGAAATCAACAAAGATACCACCTTTAACTTTAAAGCTAAGATTTTGATTACCTTCTTGACGGAGGCAGACCAAGAAAGCGTAAGCCCCAAGAACACAATGAAGAAAAACGGTCCCCACGGATCCCAATCCCTAAACGCCTTCCCAAGATCCTCTCTATTTGGATTCGGAAACACCACCAGCTTCAGATTACTCACGATAATCGACATATCCCTCTTCACCGTATCCCACACCGGCTCCGTCAACATGTTCGGCGGAGACCCAAACCCGCTCCCGCTCCCACCGATGGTTCTCAACCTTCGAAATGCCGAAGTTACCTGCCGGCGGAAGCGACAGAGGGGCTGGAACGGGCGGCACTTTCTGGGAGGTGGAGGAGGAAGACGCCGGAAGCGAAGGGAGGTTGGATTGGACAAAAGGAGAGTAGGATGAGACGGGTATTGAGGGACGGATCGGGCTCGTTATTACAGTGAATTAGATAGAGGAAGAAGGAGTTTTTTTTTGGGTGAGCATCAGTATTAGGGTTCGCGTAAGCTTCTTCTGAAAACATAACGCAAGGTTTCAAAATAAAGCCCAAGACACGAAGTTAAGCCCAAGACAAAACCTGTTTAAATGAAACGACGCGGATCGAAGTTGTGTACACGCGTCGCGTCTATAACAAAAGACTTTCCACGTGGACACTGCGGGAGGGACTCGAACAATTTTTTATATAATTAGATTAGGTGCATACACAAAACATTGTGTTGCATATTTAACAATATTTTAAGACACTGATGTCCCTATCTATACAATCTTCATTCTATAACCTAAAAGATTTGTAATCGCTGCATAAGATTTTATTTAGATTTTCATATCCTCCACTGAATCCTCTTGTGAGACATAGTGAATCTTATTTTTTAGTTACACATAACTTTTTTCCTTATAAGACTTCGTTTGAAATTCGAAATCATCTTTCATCAATTAATTATCCTTCTTCCTTCATTCTAACTTTTATTCTCTTTGACCGGTGTACCCTTTTTCCTGAGTAATTTTTGCGTAGAAAATGGATCATGGAATAGAGGTTACCCCTTCTTGTACCATACCTGAGAGGATCTTTAGCTCTTTCCATTGAATAAGGTAACATCTGTTCAACCCAATATTAATTATATTGTTAGGGTCATATTCTATATAGAGGTTTTCTAAAAATATGCATTGCAAAACTTATTATTTTCACTTGTATAATAGATCTCTCTTTTACGGTTATAGAAAAAAAGCCACCCTGCTTTTATTCCGGAGAAGCATGTATTAAAAACAATATGGGACATCGATTTATAACAGTGAAACATTTCAGATGTTGTCTTTTGTTTCTAATCTTTTTAGTGATTCAATGTGATCATTTTCTGCAGGAGATTTCTCAGAACAGCTCTTGCTTATGATATGCAGAAACCAAGTCACAAAATGGAGTTTCTAGTGAATTATCTAATGGAACTGACGTTAATAGATAATGAGTTCTTGAAGTTCTTTCTCCAGTCATTGCTGCTTCTGTTGTTTTCTTTGCTAAGTGGAACTGAACCATTAAGTAGAAACATGTATATTTTTATTTTTGGGATGGAAATGTTGTTGTGATATACCCAATATAGAACAATTGAATATGATTAAGTTAATTGAATCACTTTGATATATATGCTCAATCTGAAGGCTTTTTCCATCTCTACAATAACTTTATCAGATAAACATAGTTTTTCTTATATAGTTAGTATCATACTAAAATCGCATGTTATCTCTTCATTCCAATTCTAGCATTTTGTTTCTTAATGAAAAATAAACTCAAACCACAGATAAATATCATCATCATTAAATTTGCTATCAGTTATCTATTATATTAAAATAGAAGTCACAACTTCTATTCATGTGTGATTTTTCATTTTGGACCATCTACTAGAAAGTTATCATATTTAATCTATCTATCAATGTTAATATTATTTTCATATTATCTCGTCATCTATACATTCATCTATCATTAATTAGGTCGACGTCTATACAAGAATATAACTAATTAACGTCTCACAAGTTTTACTCTTTAACAAAATAATCTAATATCAACTTCCTAAATTCTATGACTTTTAATGAATATCATCAAGTGAAGGTCAATTCTTCTTAATAAACTTTTGTAACTCAGATTACAGCCAATCATCTTTCCATGTCTTCGCATCCAGTTCGAAATCGATGGGTATGATAATCTTCAGTGGAGAGATTATCCAAGAATTTTTTTGTCACTCCGGTGGCTGTTTATCCAGCCCAGGAAAGCAAATACCAATAAACACTGATTGAAATAGAGGATCTATTTGCCATTGCATTATTTTGATTGCTAGCCTTAAACTTCTGTTAATAATCTTATTATTTAATGAACTGAACACAATAAGCATTTGGAGAAGATGAACATGGAGCACTGTTTACGTAAAAATTACAATCCCATAAGCCTAAATCATGCATAATAACATAAGATATTATTTTGGAAATAATTTAGTGTTCTACCAAGAATATTGTAGGTAATATCTTCAATATAACTAATTTGTTAAGTTGATAAACCAAGAATATAGTGATCATGCCATTAAGAAGATAAACTCAACAATATTGTTAAACTAAAATCTTGAAGAGATAAATTGTTTCTTACCATTATGGTTCAAAGAAAATCTAAAACCAAAATATATTGTTTCTTACATTTTCGACTTACCTTCAAGGCTACGTTTTTCTAAAATGAAAATTCAGTCGATATATACTCATCTTTAATTACTTTCTATAAAGTTCTTAAAACTGTGGTTCAAGGAAAATCTGTTTAACTTTAAATTTCATTGTTACCTAAATTTTCGACTTAACTTGAAAGCTACTAATCCTTTTACAAAAAAAAAAAAAATACTTTAAAACTATGATTAACGTCGCCGAACTGTCAACTATAAATATAGACCTTGCGTTTCATTCTCTTCAACATCACAAATTCAAGGCAAAAAATGTTTAACAATAAAAGTCTAACTCTACTTAACAAAGTTAAGCCTTATAAAGATGGCTGGTGTATTCAAGATAAGTTATTTCATTCATGGAAGAAAAAAATACCAGTTATGGTGGGGATTCTCTGGAATTTATCTTGATAGATGAAACTGTAAGTTAAATTAGAGTTTTAGATAGATTAGGTATCTATGCATGGTGTTAAAATCCAATGTTCTTGCAAAATACACTACATGCAATATGTTCAACGCAATTTCCCCTTAGGAGAATGGCGACACAAAAATAAAACGTTCTGATCATCAGTCCGATGATAACTTCATAAATTAACAAAAGTTTTATCTAAGATCAATAATACATATCATCAAACAAATACATTTTACAAACAATTATAACATAAGAAAAATTATAATTTTGAAATATAAAAAGTGAAAAACACACCCACGCGATTGCATGGGTCAGGATTTAGTTTTAGTTATTTTATTAACTTCACTCAATAATACAAATGTTATCAGCCTATGTCATTTCAAAAAAACGATACCCGAAAGGAATAACCAGTACCTATATGGATAGTCAATGTTCATGCCTAACTGATTTTATAAACTAATAGAAAATGACTCTTTCAATGTGTGTGGCTAAATTAAATGAAATATAAAGAGTTTTTTATTTAGTAAAATAAATATATGGAGTGAAAAATTTAGTAACAATAAATGTAATACATTTTAATTTATTTTGATTTAAGTTATTATTTTATACACAAAAACATGTCTTTGAATTATATTTTTAGCTACGTAATTTTCCATCGATTGATACTAAAATAATTTTTTTTTTTAGTAAAACACACTAAACCAAACGTTTAACCATATGAAAAACCTAGTTATTTTACATTTTTGATTTTATAATTAGCACAATGCTAATGTTGAAAACTAATAAATAAATTATTATTGATGTGATATATTGTTAAGGTAATATAATTAATGAAATTGTTAAACTGAGTGAAATATGGAAAGACAATTAATGTAATTATATTAATGAAATTATCAAAAAGGACACTATACTTCTTTTTTCTTATACTGCTATCCATGTTTACAAACAATTCTCATTTATACTGATATTTATATTTTCAAAAAGTTCCGAAAAATACTTAAATTTAATAATATAGATATATTAAATGTTAGCAAGTTACTTTTCTATAGATGTTATAATTATATTTTTTTTACACACAAATCTTTCACTCCTTGTTTTATAAAAGATTTCATCTCTTTGGCACCCTTCTGCGGCATCATGAAGCATACGCAAAGACAATTTGGACTTATATTTTATCCTCATGACTAAATACACAAATATTTGGATCAGTTACTTTGTTACCAACAATTCTATATATATGAAATTAAATAATTCTAATTTTATAGATTTTGTGTTGTTTTTAGTTGTGTTCAGCTAAAAGTTTCTTAATCATTATATAATAAGATGCAGATAAAGTAAAATAGTGGTAATTTTTGGGGTTTAGTGTGTATCCACATCAGTTCTTGGTTCGATTTTCCATGAAAAATAAATGATCAATTGTTAGTCAGTTTGGGTTTGGATTTCGGTCCAAGTAGTTTACTTGGTAGATGTAACAAATGATTGATCCATCCTTGGCATTAGTCGGAAGATATTCCAAACGCGAATCAGACAGTGTTGTACCATTTTGAGTTAGTCAATTCTATAGTACTAAAAACATTTTTAATGATGAGTTTCTTTCTGTTAGTACCTTTAACAATATTATATTAGTATTTTAAATTAATTTAATTTTTAGTAAAATTTAAATTATTAAAAAATAAAGCTGCCACCCAAAAAGGACATGTGTCTAGATAGTCTCTCCATGATTTTTGAACCATTCTTGGCATAGAGACGATTCTCTAACATTTGACTACCTTTCTCCTATTTTTAATTATTTAATGATTTTATTTGAGTGAGAGACTGTGTTCTAAGTGTGTTTTTTACGGAATGCACCGGATCGGCCGATATGGCATATTAAAAAAAAGAAGTGATTAACGAATCACACGTTTAAAGGATTCTGCTAATTGTTTTTTTCTTGAAATAGAGAATCCACTTAGGCCTTTAGTGATAATTGTGGTCCGTGAAACAGAAAGGGACGGGATATAAAGTGTCACCATTCACTTTAATTTTTTTTGTGTTTTCTGAATTTAAAATAATAAAAAAATAAGATAACACATCATGTGATGTTGTCGGGTAGTAAACGCACCTTATCCGCCCAGTACCATACTTTGCGTGAAAAATGAGTGGTTTGTGTGGTTTGTGACATTTTAAATTATTTTTCTTATTTTTAAATACAACAAAGAATAAAAAAAAATCTAGTCTATAACTAGACGAAGTACATTATCAGTTTACACACACTTAACTTCAATTATCACACTTCCTACACAATCTCGCATTCTTTCTTTCTGAAAAAAACGTTCTTTTTTGTTTTCAAACAAGAACAAGGTATGTTTTTTTTTTCTATCTGAAAAATATTAGTTTGTAATTTGTATTATGTAAGCTATTAAAAGCATATAAATTATTAAGTGAAACTATTAAAGGTACCTAAACTAATTAAAGTATGTAAGTAAGTTAACTCTTTCTACTTAAAAATATTTGTTACATATTAATGTAACCATGAAAAATATTATGTTGTTAATTATAAGCTGCAAAAAATAAAGTTGAATAATGATTAAGTGTTTGAATAATGTTTTAAAATAATTTTTTTGTTTGAGGATCCCTTTTGAAAACGGAATAAATATATATGTTACTATTTAGTTAACTGAAATTTTTGTGAACGTACGTAAAATATTTTTGTCATAAATTAGTTAGTTAACTGAAATAATAAAAGTACGTAAACTAATAAAGCTTCGTAAGTTAGTTAAGTGAAATTTTATTTCTGTATATAAATTATTTGTTATATATTAATGTAATTAATTTTACATCAACCAAAATAAGTTAAAGAGTTAATCATAAGCTGCATGTAATGAAATTGAAGATTAGTATGTATTTGAAATATGTTTTAAATAAAAAAATTGTTATGTTTGAGATTTAAAAAATATATTTGTGTTGCAAACTTAAAAAATATATGTTTTGATTATTTTAATTATATATACATTATATTTTTTTCTTTTTTTTTATTAAAAATATGATTAACTATGAAACTCTAATATATTAATAATATTTGCATCATTTTTAAAATCCAGATATGTCAGAAATACGTCATGGAAACATAAATCCTTTGGGACAAAGAATTTCAAATGTTCATACTGAAACTTCTTCACGAGTAAGAAATCTGATTTTATATTCATTGAATCTATTTTAATTACATATTATTAGAAAAAATTATAAATATTTTTTTTTAATTCGTAGAACGCGTCGAGACTTAAGTGGACTTATGAACAAGAAAAAACATTGATTGAGTTGTATGATCAAGAAATTTCTATGAACAATTATACTCTTAAAGATCATGTGGTTCTTGCTAGAGAGCATATGGTTGACAATTTCAACCGTGCATTTAATTTGAATATAAATTATGCATTTTTCAAAAACAAATTTGATGATTTCAAAAAAGCATATAAGAAGTGGAAGTTTTTAATGACTTCTACTCGAATAACGGTTGATCCGGAAACGTCAATGATTTATGCATCATATGAATAGTGGGAGGCCCGTGAATCGGTAATAATATTTATGGTTGTATTAACTAAAATAATATAACAAATATAACCAACACATTTATGATTCTTATATATGTTATATTTTTATTAGGAATGCAAAATAACAAGATCTTTTAAGAGACAACCACCGCCGTTTTGGGATGTGATGGTTCGATGTTTTGTGCTACACAATGTTTATTCGCAACCTCAACAGTCGTCACGCCAACGAGGACAACACATATTGACTTAAGGAATAGAGGAAGATGACTTATTTGATTTTTCAGAAAATGATGGTGATGACATACCTCAACATAATGTTCCTCAAACCCATGAAATGAAGAAATATATCGTGTTAACCTCAATGCCGATACACTTCCTTCACATGAATATACTTAAGATTCAACTTGGCTTCCTTCTCGAAGAGGTGAGGAACGTACAAGATTTGGAGGTCGTTCAGAAAGAACTGGAGGACGTGGCAGTACTTCTCAAACGTCTGCTAGAAACTCAGGAACTAATGTTGGAAGTACTTCAAGAGGTCATCAAAGAAGACAATCATTCGAGACTACAATACAAGACACCATTAATGGATATAAAGAATTTCAACGACAAAGTCTATAACAGCTATGCTCAAGTGCTTTTGATAAGATGATTATGATGACTTCAAAAAAGCAAAACAAATATTTCTTGCTTTGGAACTTCCCAAATTCACTAAATTTTACTGGGCTTGCATTAACTCACTTAAAGAACTGGTTTTTTGGCAAAAGTATTTCATTAATATAACTGGAAGCAATGACGAAAATATATTGCAACTAGTGGAAGGTATGACTGGTGTATCACGAAATAATGAAGATGTGCCAAAACAATTGGGCTCTAGACAGTTATTTGGGAGTCCACATTCTGGAGGTTTATCATCTCGTAGTCCATTTTTAGTGGGTAATAGTTCTAGAGAAAACAATTTTCAAAACTAGAGTGCACCACCGACTGCACAGCAATGGGGTACATCTCCAAATGTGCAACACTAGGGAACACCACCAAATGTTAAATATTGGGGGGACACCACCAAACGCTCAACCATGGGGTGTACCTCCAAATGGTCCAAGTTGGAACACACCTCCAAATGCTCAACAATGGAGAGCGCCACCATATCCTCAACAATGAAACATTCCACAAAATTTTCATCATGGTCAGCAACCATCAAATTTTCATCAAGCCGCTTCTTCTGGAACAACACCAACAAATGTTCACTACAGATTTACAGCTGGAAATCAAGGTGGAAGTCCGCTGAATATTCATCGAAATTATTCAGAAGGTGCAAGTATAGATTCTTCACCAAAGGTTCACCAATCACCATCAACTAGCATCAGTTTGACTAATTATTTTGAAACAGGAAGCACATCACAAAGACCGAGACGTGGAAGTATATTCAATATTTAGAGAACTATAGAAGAACCTAATGAAGTGAATCAAAGTGGTTCAGGAGACGAAGAGTAGCGATCTGATTGTCATATTTTAATATTGTGATATAATATTATTGTTTTTGTTGTGTGTTAATAGGTTTTCATGTGTTGTAAAATACTTTTATATTATTTTCGTATGTTAATGGATTGTCATATTCTAATGTTCTAAAATATATATATATATATATTATTCTGGTGTGTTAATGCATTATTACTATTTTTATATATCTAATAAAACAAATTTTATGTTTATATTTGCATGCATTTTGAATTTGTCAATTGCGATCAAAAACATCCAGACACTATCTTACGAAGAGAGAATTGAGTTGTGGAATTTAGAAAATGAGCAATTTGAGGAGTTAATAATTCAACCAACTTTGAGTTATTATGATCAATATTTTCATAGATCACCTTCCTGGACAGACGGAGGTTTAGGGTGGAGAAATATGTGGTCTCGACTTCAAGAAGATGATGCTGCTTGTCTTCAACTCCTACGAATGTCACTACCATGTTTTCGAACACTATGTAACATGCTACAAACGAATTATGGTCTTAAACCAACTTCAAATGTAAGCATTGAAGAAAGTTCAAAGAGATGTTGGGTTGAGATTTGGACGAAATCAAGAGACTGTGAAAAGAAAATTTAAAGAAGTTCTTAAAGCGACGAAATTACTTGCATGCGATTATATCAGAACTCCAACATGACAAGAACTATACCGAATTCCTTAAAAACTTCAAGTACATCCAAACTATTATCCATTTTTTAGTGGATTTGTTGGAGCTATGGATGAGACTCATGTTTGCGTAAAAGTACCACTAGAATTACAAGGAATGTACTGGAATCGGCACAATAATGCATCGTTGAATATTATGGCAATTTGTGTTCTGAATATGCTATTCACATATATATATAGAATGGAGCACCGGGATCTTATCATGATACAGCCGTTCTCACAATGGCACAAGAAAGCGATCCTGAATTTCCTTTGCCTCCAATGGAAAAGTATTATGTCGTTGACTCGAGTTATCCAAACATGCAAGGATTTTTGGATCCATATAAGTCATCACGAAACAACGTTGTCAAATATCATATGTCACAGTTCAACTATGGTCCTGCTCCAAGGAATAAAGAAGAATTATTTAATCGATATCATGCGTCTCTACGTTCAGTTATCGAGAGAACTTTTGGAGTTTGGAAGAAAAAATGAAGGATTCTTTGTGATTTTCCAAGATATAGTATCAACATAAAGAAGAGAGTGGTCATTGTTACAATATGATTGCATAATTTTATTAAGATTTTAAATTTTTCAGATGCAGATTTTGCTGAAGTTATTGCAGAAACAGGAGGATTCAACACACAAGCAGAGACTGATTTTCATACCGATTTAGATGATGTGGAAACAATTGAAGTGACAGATGAAGTACATATGACGCAAATAATAGACAATATTGCAAATATGCTATGGAAAATCAATAAAATAAACTTATTTTCTGATTGTAATTTACTTGTACTTTATAAAAAATGTAAAATAATTTTTTGTCAAATAGAATTTTATATTATATATTCAGTCCTGTTTAGTTTATAAACATCATTCAAGTATTTTTCCGCACATTTTATTATTTTGGTCACCATTCACATATATCTCAAACTGCTTACTTTAGACGAACCGCATTTATCGTGCCGTATGCGTTTTTCTAACACCAACCGCATATAAACCGCACCTCACTATCTAATCCGCTTGTCCCGCACTGCTCAGTTCGATGTTACCATTCAGAGCCTTATTTGTCCAAAAAAAAGAGAATCCACTTATTTATGATTTGATCATATATGATTTGATTTGTTTGTTACTAACTCAGTGGGTAAAAAAATCCACATTATGGTTATGAATGGAGACATTTAATTTGCGGATTTCACTGTGGATTTCGAAACATTATTGAAAAACGCTTTAATGTCACCAATCACACAATTGCTTCTTTTTCTTGCGGTTTCCAAAAATATTAACAAAAACGCACACGACTTTCGGTGTCTCACAGATATATAGGGTTAATATGAATTCCGGGAAAGCAATAAAAATGTTGTGGTTTCTCAAAAAACGCACAGATTTATATATCTATATTATTTCGACTGCAAATATATCTATATATCTATACTATTCTATGTACATCCTTGTAACTTGTAAGCAAACTAAATACACCTATATAAAGCATTTATGTGCAAACTAAATGCACCTATATAAGCATTTATGTGTCTAGGTTCTTCATGTATTTATCTCTCAAATATGTTAACCTTAGTCTATACATTTTAAATAATAACAATTCAATTATAATATCAGATTACCTAAAATGAAAATAAAATTCTTAGAAAATAGTTTATATTGTACAACAATTTATACTGTACATTTAACATTAAGAAATTAATATTTATTTTACAAAGTTGTAGTCATGTTTTTATATAGGCAGCAATCATTGTTCGTCAAGATATATAATTTTTTTTATATAAAAACTTTAATATTCTTATGAGTATATATAAGGATTTAAAATTTGATATACATAGGATTTTTATTTGTTATTTAACACTTTGTTTACAATATCTTTTAATTTGTATTTATATTTTAAAAACAGTAGTTAAATTTATATTAATATATCTATATATATACAAATTTTTATTTTAGATTAATTTTAATATTTAAAAATTATAAATATGAAAATATTATGACAGCATTTTTTTGTCAAAACCGTACTATTTTTTATACCAAATTTGCAGTTGTCCCGCTAACTGTAACGATTGCACCGTATCGCACTTAAATTCTGGACCGCTTATATTATTAAAACTGCCGTTATCATATGGAGCCTGTAGGAAAGAATATAGAAGAAACATTTAGGTTGTGATTGGTGACCTGTGATATGCGGATTTCAAAGCGGTTTTGGGAAATACGCACTTCATCTACCATTCACATTTTTGTGATGGAAAAGCGTTTTTTTTTAAAAAAAAAAATGAAATCCGCTCACGCATTTCTAGGCGACCAAATACACAGAAGATAAAAATAACGCACTTCAAATTGGTCCTCCACCCAAAACCATGCGGTCCACTTAAAAAACGCCTTTGTACAGTATTTAATAAATACTTTTTTTTATTTTAGTTAATATTCTTGCCTATATATTACTACTAGGCTAGGTTGAAATCATTCAATTTATATCATCACCTTGCGTTTCTTTTCTTTTTCCTGTGTAGCCAAACGAAAAAAAAAATTATTTAGAAGAACATATAGACATTTAAAGGTATGATTTGCAATTGTATAATTTATATAATATATATAGATATGAAATAATGGTGTATAAAAGTTTAATATACTCTCACCTTTAAAGTGTTGTTGTAATCTATAGCATAATTAATAAAACTGGTTAGTAATGATGTTAGTTAATTATTCAAAATGAAGTATTGTATTTATCACAAACACAAGCATACACGATTGTTGGTAATCTAAAATTGAATAACTTTGGTTTTCCTTTTGTTTTTATTCTTATTTTAGGAAAAAAAAAGAAGACATCTTGGTCAAAAGAGGAAGAGAGGAAGACGTCCTTTGCTCTGTACTTGGGAAAGAACGTAAGTTTTTAACTGTAATTATTTTAGTATATAGCTATTTAAATTAAGTGGTAATATAATTATTTAATTATTAACCTATGCATTTAAATAAACTAACAATACATCAAAACAAAGTGAAAGTATAGTTATTAAATTATAAAGATGTGCATACTTTAGAAAGTATATTAGTTATCATATTATATGTTTTTAAACTACAGTTTACTGAATGTAAACTAATAAAATTATAGTGTAGATTATGTAAATTATATGATAATTTATTTCTGTATAGTATGGATATTTAAGACAAACAAGTATACATAAGCCTTATGTTTAACCATATGTCATAAGGTGATTTTAAATTGTATAATCTTGGTTTCTCATCTTGTTTGTTCGTTTTGTTTACCCATTCCATTTCAGAAAAGAAAAAAGAAAGCAAGACATATTGCTCAGAAAAGAAAGAAAAGAAGACGTGCTCTCTACCTTGGACAACAAGTAAGTTTATAATTGTAATTATTTTTCTAGTACATAACGATTACAAATGAAATGATAATATAATTATTTAATAATTATCTTATGCATTTAGATAAAGTAATAATACATCACTTAAATGAAATGAAAGTAAAGTTATTTAATTTTAAAACTGTGCATGCTTTAGATAAATATATTTTTTTATCACATTATATGTTTTTTGTCAGCTATCATATTATACGTTTTACAATTTAGTTTAATGTATAAAAAATAATAAAATATAGTTCATGTTAGTAAATTATATGATAATTAATTTTTATATAGTATGGAAATTGGATAATATCATATATAGATTTTTAACATCAACTTACAAATAAATGTAATTGTTTTTATTATAAATTAACTACTATAAGCAGACTACCTTTTCTCTGTATTTGTCATATTTAGGATTCTATAGTATTAACTATTATATTCAAATTGAAGGTGAAGATGTCGTCAAATCGCCAGCGAAATACCAACTCTCGCAGACCAACAAATTCAAACCAAACGGCGGAAGATTCAACTCCTCCAGCAGAAGCAACATTAAGGGTAATGTTTTACTAATTTTGACTTATAAATTTTGCAAATTTAATTTTAATACTAATGTTATAATTTATAAATTTGTAGAATAAAGACAAATACAAATGGTCATACATACAAGAAAAAACATTAATTCAACTGTTCGACGAAGCAGTTGCTTTGGATGATTATACTCTTAAAAATCCATCAGCTATCGGTAGAGAGTATATGGTTGACAAATTCAACCGGGCGTTCAATATGAATATAACTTATAATTTCTTCAAAAACAAGCTTGATGAATTCAAAAAAAGTTATAAGAGATGGAAAACTCTAATGAGTTTTACTGGTATCTCGGTTGATCCTGATACATCTATGATATATGCGTCCGAGGCATGGTGGAAGGAACGTGAAGTCGTAAGTATACATAATTTTTATAATAGCAAAATCAAATAGTTACATATAAAATAATCTAATGAGTGTATATTTATAGGGGTGTAAATTAACAAAAAGCTTGAACCGAAAGCCACCCATTTTTTGGGAGGTGATGGTACGATGTTTCGCACTACATGATGTTCAATCGCAATCTCAACACTCTGCACGCCAACGAAGAGAAGAGTTGATCAACACACGTTTAGTAGATGAAGAAGTTGACGATGGATCCGACACAGATAGTGGTGATCGCCCACAAACACAACCTCAAGAGATGGAAGAAGAAGAAGTGTATCGTGTTATAGTTGACGATGGGACACATCATTTGAACGAAGATACCAATGAAACAGTTCGTAGATGCCATCAACGAGGGAGACAAAATGTACAATCAAGTGCTAGACGTGGGACCACATCTCATAGATTAGGAGAAACTTCTCGAGTTCCTCTCAGGGGTGGGTCACGAGGAAATAGAAGAAGACAATCTTTTGAGACAACAATACAAGACACTATCGCTGGATATACAGAATTTCAACGACAAAGTTTACAACAACTTCGTCCAGGTGCTTTTGACCAAGAAAACTATGATGAATGGAAAAAGGCAGAAGAAATATTTCTTGCTCTAAGCATTCCAAAAGGAAGATTTTACTGGACATGCCTTAATACTCTTAAAGAGTTAGTCTTTTGGCGTAAGTATTTTCTTGATATAGCTGGAAGCATCGACGAAGATAAGTTACAATTATTAGAAGCTATGACTGGTGTTTCACGAAACAACGAAGATGTGCCAAAACAGTTAGGTGTTGACCAATCATGTGGGAGTTCATATAGTCAACAGTGGGGCACACCACCAACTGCTCAACAATGGGGTACCCCACCGTTTTCTCAGCAATGGGGTACACCACCAAATGCTCAACAATGGGGTACACCGCCAAGTGTTTCACGATGGGGGACACCACCTAATGCTCAGCAGTGGGGTTCACCCCAGCCAACTCAACAATGGGGACAACCACCAAATGTTCAACAATGGAACACACCGTCAACTTCTCAACAATGGGGCACACCACCAAACTCTCAACAATGGGGACCACAGCCAAATATTTCACAGTGGAGTACGCCACCAAATGCTTCACAGTGTGAGACACCACCAAATGCTTCACAGTGGGGACTTTCACAAAATACTTCAGGGTGGGGGATTTCATCAAACTTTCAACAAGGCGGACCAGCAAGGACGAATCCGACAACTGTTCAATATGGATTTTCCGTTGGAAGTGAAGAAGAAAGTGTGAGAAATGCTCAAGAAAATAATGCAGCAGTCGGAACTTCACCAAACGATAATGCTGGTCATACTTCACATACACCTAGACCAGGAGGTTTATTCAATATATGGGGAACATCTATAAATATAAACGAAAGTCACCAAAATTACTCAGAAGACGAAGATTAGTTTTTTGATAGTTGTATTTCTATATTCTAGCTTTTATTGTAAAATATTGATATGTTTTTAGTGTTATAATCATTTTTATTTGGTTAATATATTTTATATTTTGCTGACAGATTATTTTATTTCATGTTTAAAATTTCAGGCTTTTCGTATATGTCAATTACGAGCACAAGGTATACACAACCTAAGTTACGAAGAGAGAATAGAAATGTGGAATTTGGAAAATGAGCAGTTTGCAGAGTTAATAATCAATCCAACTTTGACTTATTATCATCGCTATTTTGAAAGGGCACCAGTACAAACCGATAGAGGTCTAGGTTGGAGAAATATATGGCGACGACTACAAGAAGATGATGCTGCTTGTCTTCAGTTATTACGAATGTCACTGCCGTGTTTCTGCTCATTGTGTGATACACTACAAACAAGCTATGGTCTACAACCAACACTAAATGTAAGTATTGAAGAAAGTGTTGCTATGTTTCTACAGATATGTGGGCATAATGAAGTTCAAAGAGATGTTGGCTTGAGATTTAGTCGAAATCAAGAGACGGTTCAAAGAAAATTTATGGAAGTTCTTACGGCAACAGAACTATTGGCATGCGATTATATTAGAACTCCAACAAGACAAGAGCTAATGCGAATTCCTGAAAAACTTTACTCAGATCGAAGATATTATCCTTTTTTCAGTGGATTCGTTGGAGCTATGGATGGGACTCATATATGTGTAAAAGTGGAGCCTAAGTTACAAGGAATGTATTGGAATCGACATGATAATGCATCTTTGAACATCATGGCAATATGTGATTTGAATATGTTATTCACATATATATGGAATGGAGCACCGGGATCTTGTCATGATACTGCTGTTTTGGCAATGGCACAACAAAATGATTCTGAGTTCCCTTTGCCTCCACGAGATAAATATTATCTTGTTGATTCAGGCTACCCAAACAAGCAAGGATTTTTAGCTCCATATAGATCATCACGAAATGGAGTTGTGAGATATCATATGTCTCAGTTCAACTCTGGTCCTGCTCCTAGAAATAAACAAGAATTATTCAACCGGTATCATGCGTCTTTACGTTCTGTTATTGAGAGGACATTTGGAGTTTGGAAGAAAAAATGGAGGATTCTATCTGATTTTCCAAGATACAATGTCCACGTTCAAAAAAGAGTGGTAATGGCTACAATGGGATTACATAACTTTATCAAAATATCAAACTACTCGGACGAAGACTTCGCAAATACAATGCAAGATATGAGACTGGATAACGGAGATCCAGAACCTGGTATTGCTGATACAGAAGAAATTTATACGGCACAGGGAGAACAAATGGCACAAATAAGAGATACTATTGCAAATATGTTGTGGGAAAATCAAAATAGTCGATAGTAGTTTTTTTTTGTATTTTACTTTTTTTAAAAATATATATGTAATTTAAATTTTTAATTCAGGTGAATTTTGGTATTAAAATTTTCTAAATAAGAAAAAAAAAATTACATCAATAACAGTAAAGAAAAAATTTTGAATTTTAAATTATATTGATTTCATTGATATTTTTGTTTAACATGATTTTTTTAATTGTTCAATTCCGCAAACTATACATGTTCACCAATCAACACAATTCCGCACCGCTAATTTTATCAAAACCGCACTTGTCCCGCAAACCGCACGAACCGCACTTGGACCGTACCGCACTTAAATTCCGTCCCGCTAATATTACTAATTCCGCGGTCACCATTCGGACCCATAATTACAGAGTTAGCTATTACATAAAACTCAAACTCGTTATGATCCTCGTATCTGATCGCAATAAACTCCGCTCTTATCCAAATTCCACAATTCTGAATTAGTGAGTTTATAAACGGACACACCTCTTCAGACTTGGATCGGATCAACAACAACTATGGCGGATCTCTCTCTTCCTTCAGATTCTCTCTTCCTCGGATTCGACAGTTCTACCCAGTATGTCCCCCCCCTTCCAATTGTAATTTTGATTTATTTTTTTGGGAAACATAATCTCTGATTCTGTTGTTAGGTCGTTGAAAGCAACTGTGCTGGACTCATCCCTCAACATCGTAACGACCGAACTCGTTCACTTCGATACCGAACTTCCCCATTACAAAACCAAAGATGGCGTTTACAGAGACCCCACCGTCAACGGCAGAATCGTCTCCCCTACGCTCATGTGGGTGGAGGCACTCGATCTCATCCTCCACAAGCTCTCCGCTGCCAATTTCGATTTCAAGAAAGTCATCGCCGTTTCCGGGAGCGGCCAGCAGCACGGCAGCGTCTACTGGCGGAACGGCAGCTCCCAGATTCTGAAGTCTCTGGATCCCAACAGTTCCTTGAAGGACCAGCTCCAGAAGGCGTTCTCTTTCGAGGAGTCTCCGATATGGATGGATAGCAGCACGACGGTGCAGTGCAGAGAGATCGAGAGTGCTGTGGGAGGGGGCATGGTGCTGTCTGAGATCACTGGCTCCCGTGCTTACGAGCGCTACACTGGCCCTCAGATACGCAAGCTGTTCACCACTGAGGCTGATTTGTATGCGAGCACTGAGAGGATTTCGCTTGTTAGCTCCTTCATGGCGTCTTTGCTGATTGGTGATTATGCTTCGATTGATGAGACTGATGGCGCTGGGATGAATTTGATGGATATTAAGAAACGTTGTTGGTCTAAGGATGCGTTACAGGTTTGTTTTTATTTTTTGGTTTCGAGAAAGATGGATTGTTTACTAATAGGCTTCTTTTTTTTTCAAAAACTTTGCAGGCTACAGCTACGGGTTTGGAGGAAAAGCTTGGGAAGTTAGCACCAGCTTATGCTACTGCTGGTTCCATTTCTCAGTACTTTGTTCACAGGTTTGTTGTACCTCTGACGCTTGTGTCTTCTCAATTAGTTAATAGAAGGTGCCGAATTCATCAACTTTTTGTTGTTGTTTTTGTTGCAGATACGGTTTTGAAAAGAACTGTGTGGTTGTTCAGTGGTCAGGAGACAATCCTAATAGTTTGGCAGGTACAGATTCAACTACACAAGCTTCGGGAAATGTTGGCTCACATTTCTCTTTTTCTAGTCATTTAACTTTTGAGTAGCATCTGAAACAATTGTATAGTGCAACTGGATTTTTTGTATATGGAATACAAAGTTGCTGATGATGAGGCTATACCATGTTGTGCAGGTCTAACACTTAGTACTCCTGGAGATCTAGCGATAAGTCTTGGGACCAGTGACACGGCAAGGCTCTTGATTCCCGTTGAGCTTTTCTTGTTATTCCATAAACAGACTACTTGTGTCCTTACCATTTGAATACAGGTATTTGGGATTACCAAAGAACATCAACCCAGTCTTGAGGGCCATGTGTTTCCGAATCCCGTTGATCCGGAGAGTTACATGGTAATGTTGGTTTACAAAAATGCTTCTCTCACCCGTGAAGGTAGTCATAACTGCAAACTCTTATCCTCACCCATTATTAGGCAGAAACATAATTCAGAATAGTATGTGACTTTCCGTTTCAGAGATTCGTGACCGTTGCGCTGAGGGATCTTGGGATGTTTTTAACAAGTATTTGGAACAAACACAGCCACTAAATGGTAAAGTTTATATTCCTTAATCCTTCATGTTTCCATCTCATATTTTTTTTGTTTTCTAAATACACAAATGGATCCATTAGAGGGGAAACTGGGCTTTTACTACACTGAAAATGAAATCCTTCCCCCACTTCCCGGTGAGTTATTATTCTCCTTTCCAAGCCATTCACACGCTATAAAAGCTTATTTTTACTAACATCTCTTTCCCAATTGCTTAGTTGGCTCTCATCGCTACATTCTTGATAACTTCTCTGGTGAGTCTCTTGAGGGTGTTAAGGAACGTGAGGTCAAAGACTTCGACCCTCCCTCAGAGGTTAGGGCATTGATTGAAGGTCAGTTTCTTTCAAAGCGAGCTCATGCTGAGAGATTTGGTATGCCTTCCCCTCCCATCCGAATTATAGCCACTGGTGGTGCTTCAGCTAACGATAATATTCTCAGTCTCATCTCTTCAATCTTCGGATGTGATGTTTATACTGTCCAAAGGCCTGGTAAAACTTGTTACTTACGAATAAGTTGTTGCAGCTTCCTTGCTTACTCTCTGATAATTGGAAAATTGTTTGTGTGTGTGTTTGTGCACAGATTCAGCATCACTTGGAGCTGCACTGAGAGCTGCTCATGGCTGGCTCTGCAACAAAAAAGGAACCTTTGTGCCCATCTCCTGTCTCTACGAGGGGAAATTGGAGAAGACGTCTCTAAATTGCAAACTCAAAGTTAAAGCAGGAGACGGTAATGTGGCTTCCACCTACGGGTTGTTGATGAAGAAGAGGATGGAAATAGAGAAGAACCTTGTGGAGAAGTTAGGACACTTCTGAATAAATAAATAAAAACTCTTTTGAGTCTTTGAGTAGCTTTTTATAGAGTTGACCTGTAACGATATTTAACATTTTGCCGTAATTTACTCTGAGAAAAACGATGATTCGTTAGAGATTGAGTTCTCTGATAATTTTTGTTAACATAAAACTTTCGTATAGATTGATACAATGAATCAAATATTTCTGTAAACACAAATCCAATTGCTGTTCACATTTTTGGAGATTAGGAGGACTTCGAAGGGAAGTTACCATGAGTTGGTTCAAGCGTGTTGACCAGTTGCCACTAAGTGAAGATGCCAATTTGTATGACCCATTACTTCCTCTTGGGTTTGGTCTTAATTGCAAATCCGGTTAAATGGTTTAGCTTCAATGGTTTGTTCACGATAAATGATGGAATGAGCTTTATTTGTTACTAGTGGTTTGTTCGCCCTACGGGCGGAAATATTATATTTGTTTAGTTTAAATTTGATGATTGTTTACATTTTTGATGTGTTTTAGTTTTTATTTGTTATTAATATGTTTTCTGACATTCTATTATTTAGTTATTCTCATTTATTTTAAAATTTTTATTTAATGAAAGCATTTATTTATCTTCGATTCATATTTTGTATATATTAATTATGTTCTTTTTAAAAAAATATATATATATTAAATATATGATGTTTAATATTCTATCAAATACTGTAGAATGTTTGACAAAATTTTAAGCTTAAACAAAATAATATATGCCTAAAAATGTTGTCGTGAAGTTTTAGTTTTATACTCTCATGATTTCTTTTTTTACTAAATGATTTATTATTTTCCAAACTTTGAGACCGAAACTCGTGAACCAAATGTAACCTATAAATACCAATCACATTTTTTTATCTAAGTTTCAAAGTATACATTTTTAATAATAATGAACATCATTCATAATGCAACTTCCACTGGACCCATGAATCCTCTTTATGCATAATTTGACGCGAAGGAGCTGCATATACTTTGCATTGTCGGTATATCCCGTTAGGGTATTTTTAGGGATACACATGAGTTTATCATTTATAAATTACATATTCATATAAGAAATGTGATAGTAGGATAATGTTGTATTTTTTTTATAGAAACTCAATTGAAATTTTGATATGGATTTTTAGTTGGTTCATGTAAAAATTATAATGCATTTGAATCTAGAAAAATCCCCATATAAAGTTTCTAATAAATATTCTTATTACTACATCAAAGAATCGATTAGTTTATGTATAATAACCATTTTTTTTTTGTTTATGGGAGGATTTATAAATTTAGAACACTATATAAGAAATCCAAAAGCAAAAGTATATATTGATCCTGAAGTTAAAAAAAAATAAAAAATCACCAACTTTTCTGTATAAGCATACAGATAAAAATATGAAAGACTAAACTGAGGGTAGGTCATGATATAGACGGTAGAAAATGATCACCACAGTAATAGCAACTTGAGTGTTTGTTACTAACTAATATGAGTGGTAAAAGCTAAGAATTGAAAAAGATCTCGCCGGATATTATCAAATCGCACGATACCAAATATTTAAGCCCTAAACTTTTCACCCAGCTTTACCAATTAACGAAACACTGGAATGGTACGTTGCAAGTTGGACACATGAACTTGCAAAAACACCATGAGTCTATACACTCACGTGAAACACGCGCTTGCATCCCACCTAGAATCCTAAAGATGTTTACTTCGAAATCATCCAAACAGATCACACATCATGTGTGACACTTGTATCTGCTCTGATTCCGTCGCCACCGCATTTTGCTCCTTTATTCGTGTTGCTGGCGGGCTTGGCAGATTCCTCATCCCCAATTCCTTATGTTCCTTCATGCATGTGATTCTCATTAATATGTTCCAGATTCGTTGGGTCAACCGTGGTGACTTCAAGAAATGAAGAAAAAATGGAGACCATGGAGAAAATGAAGAAAAAATTTGAGGTAGATCTTTAGCTAAAACTTCAGCACACCACAACCGCAACACTGAACTCGCAAAATTTAGGAAAATGGAGGAATTTTTCAAGTAGAGAATTTTAATAACCATCTGAAGAATCAGTAAGAAGAAGAGATAAGGAAATGGTTTCCTCACCAGTATAATTGCCTTCGGTGAAGTTGTTCCAAAAGATAAGCTGCTCAGGATGGAAAAGCTGACGGTAAGTTCCCGTACAGACTTCATCGATAACAGTGGGCTCAAGATCAACAAATAAAGCATCAACCGTAGTATCACCGCCAAGGAACCCAAACAAAGCTATGATCAGGTTCTGTGCTCAACCAAAAAAAAAAACAAATCCACAGAAAATGAAGAAATTCTGAAAGTGAATCAAACCAATGGATTCCATTGTGTATTCACAAAAGGAAAAGGTAAATTCTGCAGGGAAAAACGTACTCTCACCGAGTGTAGTTGGTTCAATGAGAGGAAGATATTTCCACCTCAGAGTTATTTTTTTTTCTCTAAACTACCACGTATACGTTCTTTCAACAAATTGAAGCTAGCTTTCAGTCTCGGTGTACTGTCAAAGTCTTCCATGTTCCAGGCAGAAGTTCCTATAAATATGGAAAATGCCAAAATAATGTTTTAGCTCAGGAAAAGGCAGAGGTTGAAAGAAAATCAATAGGTTAGTTCAACGAATCACAAAGGCAAATTACAGGTCATGTTTTTAAAATCATATACATAGCTGAGAAAGTAAGATGTTCATGAAAACATAAATTTTCATGCCTTGTGCGAAATGGAAGTTGCTCATAGAAAAACTTAATTCAGAATAATAAACCTCGTGTAAAGATTCCACTGCATAAATCAAATTTTTGGTGTTGTCACTAACAACACCTTCGATCGATCTCCCATATGTTTTGTCAGCAGATTGGAAGAATAAAAACTCCAGAAGCTTTACAAACGTTCATGTCCTAGGTGGTTCGAGGCGGCGGCGTCTCCACGGGATAAGCCGAATAGGGAGATACGGTGACAGTAACATCTGATTGACAAAATTAAGAAGTTTAGGTGTGAGATGATCAGGAATTGGCTACACAACAATATTGAGAAGAAAAATCCAACTCTCGAGGATAATCAGAAGAGCAAACAAATCATTAGGCTTCGGTAGAAATAAGAACATGGTGAATCGGGAAAATAGACAGTGGATATTAACCAGCATTACCTTTTAATTGATGAAGAGCGTGTCACCCATGAGCTGTCCTCCTTTCTTCACATTATGAGCCTCCCAAAACCGAAACAGACGCATCTGGACTTTCTTACCAAAGCCACCGACTTTCAATTTAGACAGAAGGAGGCATGAAGTTGCTATCAGAGATATCTGAGTTGATCGCGTGAAACGGAAACGAAGAAGAAGAAGAGCAAAGGGTTTCACGAATCAGATTGATGGGCTTCCTGGCCCAATCATATAAACACCACAGATTTTTTAAAAACGCAAACTGTAGCTTACGTGGCAAAACCTTATAATATGATTGGGTGATTTTTTAACCTTATAATAAGATTAGAGTCTCGAAGCTCAATACTTGACAATAGAGTTGACCTGTAACGATATTTAACATTTTGCCGTAATTTACTCTGAGAAAAACGATGATTCGTTAGAGATTGAGTTCTCTGATAATTTTTGTTAACATAAAACTTTCGTATAGATTGATACAATGAATCAAATATTTCTGTAAACACAAATCCAATTGCTGTTCACATTTTTGGAGATTAGGAGGACTTCGAAGGGAAGTTACCATGAGTTGGTTCAAGCGTGTTGACCAGTTGCCACTAAGTGAAGATGCCAATTTGTATGACCCATTACTTCCTCTTGGGTTTGGTCTTAATTGCAAATCCGGTTAAATGGTTTAGCTTCAATGGTTTGTTCACGATAAATGATGGAATGAGCTTTATTTGTTACTAGTGGTTTGTTCGCCCTACGGGCGGAAATATTATATTTGTTTAGTTTAAATTTGATGATTGTTTACATTTTTGATGTGTTTTAGTTTTTATTTGTTATTAATATGTTTTCTGACATTCTATTATTTAGTTATTCTCATTTATTTTAAAATTTTTATTTAATGAAAGCATTTATTTATCTTCGATTCATATTTTGTATATATTAATTATGTTCTTTTTAAAAAAATATATATATATTAAATATATGATGTTTAATATTCTATCAAATACTGTAGAATGTTTGACAAAATTTTAAGCTTAAACAAAATAATATATGCCTAAAAATGTTGTCGTGAAGTTTTAGTTTTATACTCTCATGATTTCTTTTTTTACTAAATGATTTATTATTTTCCAAACTTTGAGACCGAAACTCGTGAACCAAATGTAACCTATAAATACCAATCACATTTTTTTATCTAAGTTTCAAAGTATACATTTTTAATAATAATGAACATCATTCATAATGCAACTTCCACTGGACCCATGAATCCTCTTTATGCATAATTTGACGCGAAGGAGCTGCATATACTTTGCATTGTCGGTATATCCCGTTAGGGTATTTTTAGGGATACACATGAGTTTATCATTTATAAATTACATATTCATATAAGAAATGTGATAGTAGGATAATGTTGTATTTTTTTTATAGAAACTCAATTGAAATTTTGATATGGATTTTTAGTTGGTTCATGTAAAAATTATAATGCATTTGAATCTAGAAAAATCCCCATATAAAGTTTCTAATAAATATTCTTATTACTACATCAAAGAATCGATTAGTTTATGTATAATAACCATTTTTTTTTTGTTTATGGGAGGATTTATAAATTTAGAACACTATATAAGAAATCCAAAAGCAAAAGTATATATTGATCCTGAAGTTAAAAAAAAATAAAAAATCACCAACTTTTCTGTATAAGCATACAGATAAAAATATGAAAGACTAAACTGAGGGTAGGTCATGATATAGACGGTAGAAAATGATCACCACAGTAATAGCAACTTGAGTGTTTGTTACTAACTAATATGAGTGGTAAAAGCTAAGAATTGAAAAAGATCTCGCCGGATATTATCAAATCGCACGATACCAAATATTTAAGCCCTAAACTTTTCACCCAGCTTTACCAATTAACGAAACACTGGAATGGTACGTTGCAAGTTGGACACATGAACTTGCAAAAACACCATGAGTCTATACACTCACGTGAAACACGCGCTTGCATCCCACCTAGAATCCTAAAGATGTTTACTTCGAAATCATCCAAACAGATCACACATCATGTGTGACACTTGTATCTGCTCTGATTCCGTCGCCACCGCATTTTGCTCCTTTATTCGTGTTGCTGGCGGGCTTGGCAGATTCCTCATCCCCAATTCCTTATGTTCCTTCATGCATGTGATTCTCATTAATATGTTCCAGATTCGTTGGGTCAACCGTGGTGACTTCAAGAAATGAAGAAAAAATGGAGACCATGGAGAAAATGAAGAAAAAATTTGAGGTAGATCTTTAGCTAAAACTTCAGCACACCACAACCGCAACACTGAACTCGCAAAATTTAGGAAAATGGAGGAATTTTTCAAGTAGAGAATTTTAATAACCATCTGAAGAATCAGTAAGAAGAAGAGATAAGGAAATGGTTTCCTCACCAGTATAATTGCCTTCGGTGAAGTTGTTCCAAAAGATAAGCTGCTCAGGATGGAAAAGCTGACGGTAAGTTCCCGTACAGACTTCATCGATAACAGTGGGCTCAAGATCAACAAATAAAGCATCAACCGTAGTATCACCGCCAAGGAACCCAAACAAAGCTATGATCAGGTTCTGTGCTCAACCAAAAAAAAAAACAAATCCACAGAAAATGAAGAAATTCTGAAAGTGAATCAAACCAATGGATTCCATTGTGTATTCACAAAAGGAAAAGGTAAATTCTGCAGGGAAAAACGTACTCTCACCGAGTGTAGTTGGTTCAATGAGAGGAAGATATTTCCACCTCAGAGTTATTTTTTTTTCTCTAAACTACCACGTATACGTTCTTTCAACAAATTGAAGCTAGCTTTCAGTCTCGGTGTACTGTCAAAGTCTTCCATGTTCCAGGCAGAAGTTCCTATAAATATGGAAAATGCCAAAATAATGTTTTAGCTCAGGAAAAGGCAGAGGTTGAAAGAAAATCAATAGGTTAGTTCAACGAATCACAAAGGCAAATTACAGGTCATGTTTTTAAAATCATATACATAGCTGAGAAAGTAAGATGTTCATGAAAACATAAATTTTCATGCCTTGTGCGAAATGGAAGTTGCTCATAGAAAAACTTAATTCAGAATAATAAACCTCGTGTAAAGATTCCACTGCATAAATCAAATTTTTGGTGTTGTCACTAACAACACCTTCGATCGATCTCCCATATGTTTTGTCAGCAGATTGGAAGAATAAAAACTCCAGAAGCTTTACAAACGTTCATGTCCTAGGTGGTTCGAGGCGGCGGCGTCTCCACGGGATAAGCCGAATAGGGAGATACGGTGACAGTAACATCTGATTGACAAAATTAAGAAGTTTAGGTGTGAGATGATCAGGAATTGGCTACACAACAATATTGAGAAGAAAAATCCAACTCTCGAGGATAATCAGAAGAGCAAACAAATCATTAGGCTTCGGTAGAAATAAGAACATGGTGAATCGGGAAAATAGACAGTGGATATTAACCAGCATTACCTTTTAATTGATGAAGAGCGTGTCACCCATGAGCTGTCCTCCTTTCTTCACATTATGAGCCTCCCAAAACCGAAACAGACGCATCTGGACTTTCTTACCAAAGCCACCGACTTTCAATTTAGACAGAAGGAGGCATGAAGTTGCTATCAGAGATATCTGAGTTGATCGCGTGAAACGGAAACGAAGAAGAAGAAGAGCAAAGGGTTTCACGAATCAGATTGATGGGCTTCCTGGCCCAATCATATAAACACCACAGATTTTTTAAAAACGCAAACTGTAGCTTACGTGGCAAAACCTTATAATATGATTGGGTGATTTTTTATCCTACGTGGATGGCCTAACTGAGGCTCTTATTTCCCTTTTAGTATTGTATTGATTCTTGGATTATTTAGTGGTTGAGCTCTTTGGTTTTCTACTATTCTCCAACTCTTTGAAATGTTTAGTTCAACCAATATTTAGCAAACAACAAATATACACATTGTTTTTACATGTTTATAGATGTTAACTCTCTCTTTCCTATTTTATAAGATATTTCGGAAAAGATATAAGTTATGTATTTTAAAATTAAATTTTAAGAAAATGTATAATTCATATATGTTTTATTTTTGATTCTTAGACTATTTTTTTTATTTTTTTATACTAACACATTTTAATATTTAATAATAAACAATTTAACAAATATAAAAACAGTTATACCGATTAAATAAATTTAACTTTTACATAAAAATTTGCAAAAAAGAATTAAGAAATTAAACATGATATATTATAGATAGAGGGAATATAAGTTATGATTATGAACCCACCCCATAGGCCTGGGACTGATCGGGTATCCGGCGGATTCATAATTTTTCTATTTTTATCCGGATTCGGGGTTCTCGGATATTCGGGTGTCGGATATCCTTCTAAAAATTGTAATATCCGGCGGATATCCGGATCCGGATTTGGATCCTTAAAATAAATAAAAAATAATATTAATATATATAAAATTTTAACAATAATTTAAAAATAAAAACATATATAATGCTTTTAATTATTTCTATGTATAATATTACAAAATTTACATAAAATTTTATATATACTCTTATAAAAATGAAATATATTAAATAAAATTAATTTTTATATATAAATATTACTATTTTTGAAATAATTATTAATAAAACTTACGGATCCGGATATCCGGACAAAAAAATTAAAATATCGGATCCGGCTTTGACGAATCCAATTTTATTATCCGGATCCGAATTCGTCCCCTCCGAATATCTGGATTTTCGGATCAGATCCGGATCGAATCTCGGATCGAATCCGGATCTCGGATAAAAGTCTCACCTTACCACCCAAGATGGTTAATTAAGTAAATAAATACAAAAAAAAGTGTTAGTGGGTACAAAAATTTGTTTAAACCAATTAAATAAGCATTGGGTGGGATGTCAGAATCATTGGTGCCACGTCTTAACTGGACTTTGGGTGGGGTGAGATAAAGTGGAAGAAGTAGCATCACTTCTGAGATAACACAAGAGTAAGAGAGAATATGGTCGGAAGGGAAGAACCATGCGTTTACCAGACCCCAGACGCGCCAGTGGAAGCGCGTGTGAAGGACCTTCTATCCCGCATGACTCTGCCAGAGAAGATCGGCCAGATGACTCAGATCGAACGTACCGTTGCTTCTCCAGCAGCCATTAGAGATTTCTTCATCGGTACAGACAAACCACACATTATCTTATCTCTTCCTGTCTGAAATTTTGTACTTGTCCTTTTTTTGCCGATTATGGCAAATATCATTTGTCAGATTTTCTTCCTTTTTCTTTCTCAGACTTACTATAATTAGTAATATATATATATATATATATATATATATATATTTTTTTTTTTTTTTGAATTACAGGCAGTGTACTGAACTCGGGAGGGAGTGCGCCGTTTGAGGATGCTAAGTCGTCGGATTGGGCGGATATGATCGATGGATTTCAGCGATCAGCGTTAGCGTCGCGTTTGGGAATCCCTATAATCTATGGCACAGACGCCGTTCACGGCAACAACAATGTCTACGGCGCCACCGTATTCCCCCACAACATTGCCCTCGGAGCCACCAGGTTTCTTTCTTTTTTTTCACTTTGAGCAAACTAACTGTTTCTGTCAAAGAGTAGAAGTACAGAAAGTGATTTGCATGCGCTAGAGCTGGATGTGTAGGACTTACTTTTTAATTTGATCTGTTATGTTTCTGTCTTTCTGATGAAACTTGTCTTGTTGTAACTCTGTAGAGACGCGGATTTGGTCAGAAGAATTGGAGCTGCAACAGCACTTGAAGTAAGGGCGAGCGGAGTTCACTGGGCGTTTGCTCCCTGCGTGGCCGTGAGTCTGCTTTTAGTATTTATTGAACATAATGATTTTAAAATAAAAATTGGATGAAAATTTGTTCTTTTGTCTTCCTTACAGGTATTGGGAGATCCGAGATGGGGTCGAAGCTATGAGTGTTATGGAGAAGACACTGGACTTGTCTCTGAGATGACTTCGCTCGTCTCTGGGCTACAAGGCGAACCACCTGAAGAACACCCAAATGGTTACCCTTTTGTTGCAGGAAGGTATCATCAAAATACACTACGGCTTGATTTAGAGTCTTTTTAATAGTCCTGTTGACATCCTCTCATGGGATCTTTTTTACTGGGTGATAGCAACAAGGTCGTCGCATGCGCAAAACACTTTGTTGGAGATGGTGGTACGGACAAGGGGGTAAACGAAGGGAACACCATTGCATCATATGAAGACTTGGAGAAGATACATATTCCTCCATATCTTAAGTGTCTTGCTCAGGGAGTCTCCACGGTTATGGCATCTTACTCCAGCTGGAACGGAAGTAACCTTCACTCCAGTTACTTCCTCTTAACAGAAGTTCTCAAGGAAAAACTCGGTTTCAAGGTTGGTGTAACTCTTTTCTTGATTGTGACTAATTCAAAATCTAAAAAAAAAAAAGAAAAAGCTTAAACTTTGTTGCTAAGGGTTAGCTTCCTATCTTTCCAGGGATTTGTAGTTTCAGACTGGGAAGGTTTGGACCGGCTTAGTGACCCTTGGGGATCAAACTACCGCAACTGCGTTAAAACTGCGGTTAATGCTGGAATTGACATGGTAAGAGTTTTGAAACGAATATGCAAAAATATTTCATCTTAGCAAATGATTTTCACCATTATGGAAATGGAATCAATGTTATTGCAGGTGATGGTACCATTTAAGTATGAACAGTTCATACAAGACATGACGGACCTGGTGGAGTCGGGGGAAATACCAATGGCTCGGGTCAATGACGCTGTTGAAAGAATACTCAGAGTGAAGTTTGTGGCTGGTCTCTTCGAACATCCTTTTTCGGACAGGTCTTTGTTGGGAACTGTTGGCTGCAAGGTGAGGTGTCTCGTAACGTACCGAGTAGAGAAGTATGAGAGCCTTATTGACTCTGTTTCTATGCATGCAGGAACACAGAGAATTGGGGCGTGAAGCTGTTAGAAAGTCGTTAGTGTTGCTAAAGAATGGGAAACATGCTGATAAACCGTTCCTGCCGCTAGATCGCAACGCCAAGAGAATTCTAGTCACTGGAACGCATGCAGATGATCTTGGGTATCAGTGTGGAGGATGGACAAAGACATGGTTTGGTCTAAGTGGCAGGATCACAATCGGTAATATTGTTTGGAAAGAGACTATAATTGGTAGAGATGCTGTCGGAAAGTTAACTATCTTTGTCTGAAATGTAGGCAGGACGCTTTTGGATGCCATAAAAGCAGCAGTTGGAGACAATACCGAAGTGGTCTACGAGAAAACTCCATCAAAGGAAACCTTGGCCTCGAGTGAAGGATTCTCTTACGCCATTGTTGCAGTGGGGGAATCGCCCTATGCAGAGACTAAAGGAGACAGCTCGGAACTCATTATACCATTTAACGGTAGCGATATTGTAACCACGGTGGCAGAGAGAATCCCGACTCTGGTGATGTTGATCTCAGGACGACCTGTGGTCTTGGAGCCGACAGTTCTTGAAAAGACGGAGGCTCTAGTAGCTGCTTGGCTGCCTGGAACAGAAGGACAAGGAATGGCTGACGTCATTTTTGAAGATTATGATTTCGAGGGGAAGTTACCAGTGAGCTGGTTCAAAACAGTTGAGCATTTGCCGGTAAACGCTCGTACCAATTCGTATGACCCATTGTTCCCTCTTGGTTTCGGTCTCAGTTCAAAACCAGTGTAACTTCACCGGTCTAGTATTATTGTGTACTTTGGAGAAGTATCTAATGCCATGTATTACAAACAATGTCGTGTTTGTAAAATAAGCGAGCAATAAGTACTATTGTATTGTAGGTTTGCTATTAGTAACAATATTAATTAATAAAATTTAACGCTAAATATAAAATTTTGCATAAAATACATAAGTAAATGTTAAATTATAATTAAAATACCACATTATTTCATGAAAATATTACTGTAACACTTTTATATTTGATTAACTAGTGCATTTGACAAGTTTTTTTGGTAATATTGTTGTTTTCTAAATCTAGTTTAAAATATTTTTAAGTTTTTTTTAATTTTATGTGTAAAAATAAAATTGATAAAACAAATTTTGAAATATTTATGAGATATTGATAAAATAAATTTTGAAATATTTATGAGAGATAAACATTATAAAGTTTAAAATGATAAAGATAAAATATTTAAGAATTATCAATTCGAGATGTAACTGTAAAGACCAAAATGTATAATAAAATATGAAACTGAGTAGTATGAAGTTTTCGTTCAGTACTAAAAACTTTGAATTTTTTTTTTTTGAATAGCAAAAAATTATACATATTTAAAGTGAGAGAATGTGTTTTGAAGATGCTGTTAGATTTCCTTGGAATTAGAGTGTTTACTTGTTTTCCGTCCCAGTGCAACCTGGATGTGCGTTAACTTATCTTTCGCATCAAATTGGCCAGACACCGGAAAATAGACCATAATAGTTAGCCGAAACTAATTCTACATCAGATGTAAAGATTCTCAACTGTATGAACATAATGGCTACAGGAACTTAGTTCGAATATCTATATTGACCAAAATAACAGATACATTAGTTTTTGACTACACAGAGTATTCATGGGTTAACACAATCTCAGATTAAACTAACTCATCAGTCTACTCTTCCCGGATTTGCTCGCTTTATGGCTTCTTACCGGAGTCAAATACAATCTTGATAAACTGTTGTCAAGGTTTTCTCTAGTGCCATCATTTGCTTTTCTCTGGTGAAGATGTTGACTTTGTCTGGCCTCAACTCCGTTAACCAATCCGTCAAACGAGCTTCTCCCAACCTCAACACTGTTAATAGATCCATGAAACAGACCATCACACGAGCTCCTTCCACCTTCAAAGCCACTGACAATGTTAGCACCACTAAACACACCATCACAAGACTTTCTAGCGCTTACACTGTAGCTTTTCAAAAGCTTCTCACTAACACCACCATTGGTTTCTCCTTTAGATACTCTCCTAAGCTTTAACAAAGACTCAGCCAAAGAACCCTCGACAGCATTTCTTTCAAGTTTCAAACTTTGCTCGGTTTTGATTTCCTTGTTCTTCCTCTGTATCAGTCCCCAAAGGTTCCATCCCTTTGCCCATTTCTTCTTAGGTTTCTTCAACTCTACACTATCCTGCTTCCTCTCACTACTAGCAGCTACACAAATCTTTCCTCTAGAGACTAACTCTTTGCTCTCTGGTTTGTGATTCTTGACCGAATACCAATTTGAATCTCTAAGTTCCTTCTCCGTAACCAATACCTTAGCGCCATGAAACAAACCAACAGTTTCAGGCGATACCTTTGCGTTGGAGATAGCTTTCAACTCATCAACCTCGAGCAATCCTTGTCTCTTACTCGAAACCGATCGATCAAAGCTTCTTCTTCGAGAGTAATAGTTCCTCGTTTGAACCGTTCCACCTGGACTCTTCTCCTCCCCTTCTTCTTCTTCGTTACCGGAGGGTTTCTTCTCAGTGAAGGTTTCCGTCACAGTGGACAATGGCGTCGGCTTGCTATATGATTTCTCGATCAAACATCCATCCCATGACGCCCTAGGTTTCTCAAACGAGATCCTAGACAATCTAGGATCTACATCACAGGAGCGACGGCCGGCGAGTTTCTCGTCTTCTCTCCTCTCCTTGTGATGACTCAGTGAGAATCTCTTCAGCTTCCTGCTCCAAATCGACGCGAAGTCATTGTCCTTCTTCATTTGGTTTCCCCAATCCAGATCTATGAACTCCTTCATCGTCTTCTTGTGCTCTCCACTCTCTTCTTCAACGATCTTCCTTGACTTACCTTCATCAAAACCTTTGATATCTTCTCCGTCGTAGTAATCTTCCTCTTCTTCTTCCTCCTCTTTCAAATCCGGGACCGGAGGCTTTCGAATCGAGAGATCGAGCCGTTCATCGTCATCATCGACGAACAGGTCGTGGAGAGAGCTCGCGCTTGACCTAGCGTCACACGACCTCCGTCGCGGCTGCTCCGAAACGGATGCGGCGGATGCGTTCCGAACGGAGTGGGATCTGATGCGACGGAGCTCAGGGGGTGAAGAAGATTGAGCCTCTATGGTGACGAGGCGTTCACGGAGGCAGGAGGCGCAGAAACCGCTGGATGGTTTGGCGGAAGGGTGACGGTTGCAAAAGGAGGAGGAGCGACGGCGGTTGGATTGCTTGAGGTGGGCCATGGAGGTTCGTTAATCGCTGCTGCGGCGGTGACTTAAGAGTTAAGACTTTAGAGAGTGAGAGTGAAGTTGATAATAGGGGTCAGTCTATTTTCAGAGGATCTTAATGATAGTAGTGTAGACCATTCAGGGACAATAATAAATTCAACTTCCTTTAGATAATTTTTATTATATTTTCTAGGTTCTTACATTTTTAATTTATATATCAAAAACACATCAAACTCATATATTTACAAAAAAAAAATTGAAAATTCTAATTTTGAAAATTTAAGTTATTAATTTTTAGATAGTATTATAAATTTTGAATTTTATTTTATTTTTTAGATTTTTAAAACCCCATCAACTATGTTTATTTAATATAGAAATCCTTAAATTAAAAATTTATTGATAGTAATGGTAATTATAACATGGTAGGATTTAAATTCATTAAATAAGGTTAGTTTGAATATTTTCTCGTTAAATATTTAGTTTGAAGACTTTTACCAAAAAAAAAACTTAATTGAGGGATTTTAAAGTTAAAAATCCAAAAATAAACAACAATAACTTTGTTGTGCCAAAAAAAAAAAAAAAAAAAAAAAAAACAATAACTTTATGCAGAATCATATTGATAGACTATATATGCATGATCTAAACCTCGCTAGTTGAACTCAAAAACCAGAATTAACATTTTGGAATTACTTATTCTAATTCGAATACACCATTACACCAAATACTATGTTCAAGAGAAAATTCACAGAACTCCCGTTGGTTCAGGGTCTGATAAGTATAAGGACCCTACATTTTTTTTTTTTTTTTTGTAACACATAAGGACCCTACATTTTTTTTTTTTTTCACTGAATTTTCATTGATCATTGAAAATTTAAACATATACAACATTACAGAGGAACATCAACAACAAAAAATGCCTCTGTATCTCCACTACCACTCAAACAACACAACAAAAAGGCTCAGGTAGAACTAAGACAAACATTCTCCCCCGAAACCCAACACCATAACTAACTGCCCATGAGAATCACTTCAGAGATAACGGCTTTCATTGACAAAGAATTCAAAAAGCCAAGGAGGATAACCAGTCTGAACATATGATCTCACCAAACCCTGCTTAGTAACGCTTTGAGCAATGAAAGATGCTCCTCTGTTCGCTTCTCTGCTAACCACTTGCAGCTTACAACCAACAATTCTTGCCATACTGATTCCTATTTCACCTGCAAAGTGAAGGAAGGAAGGCCATGCTTGTGGTCTTTCAACAGCTCCAAACATTTCACAGAATTCACCAGCGATGATGATATGGGACATTCTGTGACTCTCCATACTCTCCAAAGCCCAAAGAATCACCACAAGCTTAGCCTGATCCCTAGATTGGATATTACTGAACGCTCTTCTGCTATGGCAAAGCACAACACCTCTCTCGTTACGAATCACCCAGCCACCACCCGCAAGATTTTTGGATTTATTCCAATCAAATCCAACATTGCACATAGACCAATCTTTTGGTGGCGGCTTCCACTTCTCCTTTCTCTTCTGAATATTAACTTGAGTTTCGGAAAGAATTTTTTCCTCCACCACTTGCGCTTCAAACCATTCATCGGCATCTTGATTGGCACGCAACATAACATTTGAAGGAATTGGAGTAAAACCTCTGAACAAGAGCTCGTTTCTCGACTTCCATAATGACCATAAGATCCATGGCCAAACTCTAAAAGAATTTGGCACCACCTTGCGTTTCTTCTCCAAACTCAGCAGATAACTGAAGTTTACAAAAATCGAAGTTTGGTGGAATCCATTTTCGGGATTGGGGATACCTGAGATAGCCCAAACGAGTCTTGCAAGAGGACATTCGAAGAGAATGTGATTGATAGATTCAGTTGATCCTCCACATACTTGACATCCACTGTCCACCTTCATTCCTCTAGCTTCCATAAGCTCCGCTACAGATAGGCCACCATTTAATGCTTTCCACAGAAAAACTTTGATTTTTGGAACCGTTAAGACCTTCCAAACCTTCTCTTTAAGCGGATTAATAGAAGGTTGGTTAAAAGCTTCTGGTTGAGATAGTCTAGTCTTCTCTTCAAAGGCTAAGTTATAAGCCGTTTTAACAGAGAATTGACCACTTCGAGTCAGCTTCCAAGAATAAAAATCCTCTTTTAAAACTGCTGGCTGATTCTTTAACAGCATCTGAACATCTCCTGGAACAAATATTTCACACAGAGCCGTTGGATTCCACAAGCGAGTAGAGGAATCAATCAGAGAGCTCGCAATCAGGTTCACATCGAAAAAGTAGTTCTTAATCCAAGGAGCTCGCATACCTTCCACTGGATCATCAATCCATTTATCAATCCATACTCTAGTCTTTTGTCCATTACCCACTCTGCGAATAATGCCTTTTGTCAGAAGCTCTCTGCCATGCAACAAACTACGCCAAGCGTAAGACGGCCTAAGACCTAAGGGAGCTGACAAAAATTCACCATCAGGAAAGTATCTACTCTTCAGGAATCTCGCAAGCATCGAATCCGGTTGAGATAATACTTTCCACGCTTGTTTGGCCAACATAGCTTGATTGAAAGCTTCAAGATCTCTGAAACCAAGACCACCTTGGTCCTTAGGAAGGCACAAACGTTCCCATGCTACCCAATGAATCTTTCTTTGATGAGGCTCAGCTCCCCACCAAAAGGCCGCTAACATGCTGGTGAGTTTGTCAATGATAGATTTGGGGAGACGAAAACATGACATAGCAAAGGTCGAAAGCGAGGAGCCAGAAGACTTTATCAATACCTCTTTCCCAGCCTGCGAGAGGTGCTTATAATACCAAACGTCAAGCTTCCCATGAGTTTTGTCTTTCAGATAAGAAAATAGATCAACCTTCGAACCCGAAAAACACTCTGGGAGGCCCAAATATTTGCTTGCTCCCCCTTGATTGGAAATACCAAGAGTATGTTGAATTGCTGCTCTTGATTCTTCACCGACCTTGTCACCAAAAGAAATGGAAGATTTCTCACGGTTAATTGTCTGTCCAGTAGCCTCACCATAGAAAGTGAGGATTCTTTGTAGCACTGAAGCTTCGCTCACTGATGCTTTACAAAGGAACAAGCTGTCGTCAGCAAACAAGAGATGGGAAATAGTTGGACCCTCCTCTGAAAATTTCATTCCACTGATCAAACCATTTCTCTCCGCCACATTAAGTAGATGCGTAAGCCCCTCAGTGCAGAGAACAAACAAAAATGGTGACAACGGATCGCCTTGGCGTAATCCTCTCTGTGGATTTATCAACCCAAATGGTTGATCATTAATAAGAACCGCAAAGGATACTGATGTAACACACATCATCACCCAGTCAACCCACTTCAAGCTAAATCCCAGTGCCAACATCAGACTCCTAAGATAACTCCATTCCACACGATCGTATGCTTTCGACATATCGGTTTTCACCGCCATCATCTCCTGAGATATTGGATGATGCCTTTTGAGGGCGTGAACCGCTTCGTGTGCTATGACTATGTTATCAGATATGAGACGATCCCTAACGAAAGCAGATTGATTGGACGAGATAATGTCCTGTAAGAAAGGTTGAAGCCTTCTTACCAAAATTTTTGAGACGGATTTGTACAACACAGAGCATAAACTGATGGGCCTTAAATCCTTCATGAACTCCGGGTCATTAATTTTGGGAAGAAGGCAAATGTATGTGAAGTTCCAATCTCTAGGGAGAGAAACCGTCTGAAAGACCTCTTGTATCTCACTGGTGATCTGCTCTCCTACAAGATCCCAATGCCGTTGAAAGAAGAGTCCAGTCATGCCGTCAGGACCAGGCGCACTGTCTGGATCAATTGAAAAGATCGCTTCCCTAACCTCCTCTTTAGAAATGTCTCTTGAGAGGACGTCATTCATCGAATCAGAGACTTTTGGAACCATACTTTCCAGCACTGGAGTGTAGGACCGAGGATTAGAAGAACGGAAAAGAGTCGAGAAATAGTCAATAGCAACTTCAGCTTTGGCGCCTTCCGACCATTGATCCTTTCCATTCTTGTCCTTCAACTTATCAATCAGGTTTCTGGATCTGCTTGTTTTGACCGAAGAGTGGAAAAATTTAGAGCAACGGTCCCCATGAATCATCCACTTATCCCTGCTCTTTTGTTTCCAAAAGAGTTCCTCTTCCTTATAGGCCTTAATCAAATCCTTCTTAATGATATTAATCATGAAAAAACAAGGATAATCTCTTGATTGCATCCATTCTAGTCTTTCTTGCAACAAACGAATCTTGTCTTGAGAATTGTAGACAGATTGTCTCTTCCACCGGCTGAGAGCATTTCTACAATTTCTTATTCTCTGAGACACTGATTGATGTCGACCATTACAGTTCCTCGCCCAAGCTATGCTAATCTGTTTCTTCACATCATGTTGGATTAGGAACTTCTTATCAAATCTGAACTGACCTTTGAAAGCCTCATGGTTAGCATAGAAGTTTAACCAAACAGGTCTGTGATCAGAACCGCGCTTCTCCAAAAAAATTTGGTTCGAGCCCGGAAATATCTTGAACCATTCTTCATTTCCAAAGCTCCTGTCTAAGGCGCACTGAATCCATTTATTCCATCTTTTGCCACCCCAAGTCAGCTTGTCGCCCCTACTAGACAGTTCCTCCATACCACAATTCTTCAACATGTCTGCAAAGGGCAAGAAAGAAGCCTCAGACCGTCTTGGACCACCTGATTTCTCTTCATTATTTAGAATCTCATTGAAGTCCCCAATGAGGCACCACGGTTCTTTGCGATTAGTTCCAATTCGGTTAAGTCTTTCCCACACCTCATTACGCCCCTCGATGATCGGATCTCCATATATACAAGAAAGAAAAAAGGTAATCTCTCCATACTGTACCAAACAGTCCAAAATGTTTTTATCTGCAAATTTTACATCAATCTTCATGTTTTTCTTACAAAAAAGGGCAAGGCCTCCACTAAGGCCATCAGGGCTAACTGTATAAACACGATCATACCCCAACCACACCTGAGTATCTACCAAAACATCGCGACAGTTCTTCGTTTCCATCAAAAAAAGAATCTCCGGGAAGATTTTTTGACGCATCTCCCGAAGACGTTGAATTGTCAGACCTTGAGGCCGCCCCAAGCCCTGACAATTCCAGCTGATTATGCTCATTGGGCGTTGGGCGATCCCTCACTTGGGATCGCCTTAAGGCATTGCGCCTTATTGTTTGACCTTCCACCCAATTCTTGCACCACTTTCTTCCTCTTTCTACTACCCATTTCCTGCTTACCCTCTCTTCTGTCTTCACCATCATCAAATTGTTGTACCATCATACCTGAAGATAACTTATTCCTTAACCCTTTAGGAGGACGCCTGCGCACATAACTACTCTTCTTGATAGTCCCGGAAGATCTAGGCTCAGGGGAACCTACACGGAAAACCGTTGAACTATCAAAGAAAGGATTCTGCACACTGGCTTCACTACTGTCGTCGAAGAAACCAAGCTCCAACACCGGCTCACTAAGAGTGACCTGAGGTTTGAAGGCTTTAAACGCTCCCGCCATAAGCTTGTTGGGATTGACATTTAAATCAAATGAGACCTTCTTTTGACTTTTCTCACTGTAATCAAATACCAACCCTTTTCCTTTGTTTAAATCAGAAGTAACCATGGGGGCAGCTTCTAAACGCAGAACAGAACGTTGAGCTCTTGGATCAGCTTCAGCCTCTTTGACTGTACTTCTCAATTTATCCACCTTGATTGCTCTGTCTTCCCCTGTATCAGCCAGCATATACCTCCTCATTTCATCCATAACCTCTTTTGCGATTCTTGGTCTCCCTGAAAGCTGATCCAAGCCAACCTGAGACTCTTCCAGAACACCATAAAGAGGATCCTCCAGATTTAGTGTTGCAGCAGGGGCCTTCTGTAACGCTACTTTAGCTCTGTTTCTTCTAGCTTGAGATTCCTCTTGACGTTTCCTGATTTCAATCGGACAGATGCTCTTTTCATGATTGAGACGCTTACAAGTAAAACATCTCTTCTGCAGCTGCTCATAATCAAAATGAATGGTCGCCGTCTTTCCACCCTTACGATTTATAACTCTGGACATCTTTAACGGGTTGGCCACATTGAACAGCACCTGAACACGGATATAGTCCTGGGTGACAGGCTTCAGAGGGTCAAACGCCACCACTATGACTCTTCCAATCATGTCTCCAAGAGTTGTTAAAGCCTCAGTAGTGTAATATTCCTCTGGAATATAGCTGATCCTCACCCACAGAGGAATAAACTAAAGATAATCCTCCGGAGGGTATTCTACCCAACGCTCAAGCACCATCGCCCATTCATTATAAGTCTGAACCCCTTTTTCCAGAACATCAAGAAGATCATGTTCAGAATTAAAGATAAACTGAAACCTCTTTCGAGATAAGGCGATACCACGAACTTTTCCTTCTTTTTGCCATTTTCGAGGCATAGTGATGATCAACCCCGACATACGCTGGCACTCCGGGTTTAAAGACCTCCCCATGATACTGAGACGATTTTCTTCTATGGAAGTGAATCCCGGACGATCTGGCATGGTAAAAGGCTCCTCATCTTCTTCATCCAGGGACAAAGCCATTAAGGCCCGATCCATAGCCACAGACATATTTGCAGACGAGAACTAGAAGAAGTAGGTGTTTTTTTTTTTTTCTACAACCCAAATTCAAAAGCGATAAGAACACCGAACAGAAACACTGAAAAGATCTTTCTTTTAAGCCAAAACCCACTTAAATATAATATAAGAGGATAAGAAGGGAAAAATAAAACGTGTTTTAAAGACCCCCACTCATCAAAGACGTGTTGAACTCTCTTTCTAATAAAAGAACACTTTAACCCACTTGGGGTTCCTAGAGAGCAAATTCTCACTCTTCTTTCTCTCTCTTTTTTCACCACTAAGGACCCTACATTTAACCACACATTTTAAGAGGAATTCATGAGAAAGGGACCGATGATATTTTGGCAGCTTGTGTCCAGTGCAAACGTAATGGATTCCCTTCCAAATCAATAAGTCAAAGTCAACTTTTTATATTTTGTTGTTAAGAAAATGTCATGTTTATCTTCAGTGAAATATTTGTCTGATAATTTGATGATTGTTTTAATACAAGGGGAAATGGTTAGCTTAGTGGTACTTAGAGCATCTCCAAAAAAGAACTCTATTTTAAAGTTTTCAAAATTTTATATTTGAAGTTTAAAGGTGTTCTTTTCCAAAATCAAAACTTTAACTTCAAAACTATTTTTATTTTATAATATGATCCTTATATTTGTCATAACTAATTTGAATTCACAAAACTTTTGTAAATAACTAGCAAATATATAAACATATTACAAAAATATTAATTAATAAAATATTATATTAAAATATAAAATTTTAAACAAAATAACTTGATTAATATTAAACTTCAAGCAAACTACCATATTATTCCATAAAGTGATTTTCGTAATGCATATATGATATACTAGTGCATTTCGAAGTAAAAATGGCTCTTCTCATTTTAATTTGTAGATTAAAGATAAAAATTGTTGAAATCGGGTGATATTAATACTTGTAAATACATTAGATTAGAACAAGAAAGTAAAAGAGAAACATAAAATATTGCTAAAAGACTAACTTTTATCGATGATATTAATACTCGTGAATATATTCAATATGAACAAGAAAGAATTGTACAAAAAGACGTCGTCAACAACAACAACAACAACCATCTTCAGTTACACAAAAAAAATTAGACAATATTTGGAAATTTTGAAAGTTCCGGATCAAACTTACATGATTATTAGTGTTGTTATAATATTTAAATTTGTGTAATAGTTATGTCTTCATGTATTTTTTAAAAAGTTTTTTTTGTTAAGTTTCTGTCGTATACTTTTGTTATCTAAATTTAGTTTTAAATATTTTAAATCTTATTTTAAAGTTTTATTTAATTTCATGTGTAAACTTAAATTTTGTAAACAAAACTTAAAATATTTATGAGATATAATATTTATAAGGATTAAACAATAAAGAAGAAAATATTTATGAATCATAAATGTGATATTTGAAGTTATAGAGTGTCTTTTGGAGATGCTCTTAATGACGCACTTATTCTCTTCATCTTCATGTTTCTGTTTCTTTAACAGACAATTTAGTAACGGAAATTGTTACATCAAACGGTTTGAGCTGGGATTTTACACTCCTAATACGTTCATGCCCCATAGTAGGGATATCCAAGGGAGAAAAACTTGACTAGATATGCACAAATATGCAGGTGGCTAATAAATGTTTTGAACTAATTACGAGTTTAAAACGAATCTATCGAGAGTACGACTGTAGTATTATAAAATGGACAGCACGAGTAACATAGAGATTCGGAGATAGGGCAAGTTCCCAAGGAAAGAGATGTGTTCTTCAAAAAACATAGTAATTCCCGAAGACAAACAGTATTTTTATGTTATTACTATTAATACTGCCTTTTTCTTTTTGTCGACATCTACAGATTTACCTGCAATTATTCTCATTTTCTAATAAAGACTGGAATCTGCCATGTGTTCCTCTAGATGCAGTGACCGTGATAGTTAATTTTTTTTAATAATAGAATGCTATATAGAGGAATAAGTAGGAATGAGTAAAATATTTGTAAATTTTGATTCGATTCGTTGTCTATTTTTGATTTGAACTGAAAAAAATAGATATACATAACTCTACGAACCAAAATAAATACTAATATGCAATATTCATAAGAAACGAAACGAATCACCATTTTTTTTAAGAACGGAAATCCAGTCGGTTATATGCATATATATACATATATTTAAATAATGAAAAAATTGTTAAAAATGACTCAAAACTTGATTTTGAATACAAAAGTGTACACCAAATTCAATCAATTGCAAAAGTAACTCAAAAGCCTAGTAAAATTACAATAATAGTTAAATAAAAAATTGAAATCATGTAATAATAAACATTTATAAATGATGTAAATTTAGCTTTACTAAAACTGAATAACTTTTAACATAGATGAGTGCATATAGATTGACTCATGATAATCTCTAGGATTGGTAACATATGTTGTAGTAGTGTTCGTATTTTTAGGATAAAATTTTGGAATCTTATATATATATATATATTTTTTTTAATTTGACCTATATGTGTTTACTGGCTATGTAATAAATGAATTTAAACACTTTCTAAGTATATTTTAAGCTTAATGAATTGTTTTTTGCTTATTTATTTGATTATAGGGTCTGAAAGACTCACAGAAGACTTTCAATGAAGAAGTCTTTTGACATCCCGTTTAAAATTTAGTAGACTTAGTTCCCGCCTAAATATTAGAAGAATTTAGGTTTTCCACCTAACTCGAAGTCATCCAAAAGTCTTCCATACGTCTTCTAGTGGAAGTTTTCTCATGAATTATATCTTAAAAATAATTAATAAAATTTATAAAAAATATTTTGAAAGCAAAAAAATTGAAATCATGTAATAATAAACAATTATAAATGATGGAAATTTAGTTTTACTAAAATTAAATTATTTTTAACATAGATGAGTGAATGTAGATTGAGCTATGATAGTCTTAGGCTCCGAATGGTGACTGCGGTTTGAGCGGTGCGGGACAAGCGGTTCAACTGCGGTGCGGTTTTAACAGTTATAAAAACGTATAAATATATGGTATATGTAGAAATTTTTGTTAGTGTTAACTGCGGTGCGGGGCGAGGCAGTTGTAAACATTCGAAGCCTTTGGTTTAGGATTTGGTAACATATGTTGTAGTATTGTTGGTATTTTTAGGGTAAGATTTTGAAATCATATTTTTTTTAATTTGACTTATATATGTTTAGTGACTATCTAATAACTTGATTTAAACATTTTCTAAGTTTTTTTTTAAGTTTAAGAAAGTGTATTTTGTTTAGTTATTTGATTATAGGGTCTGGAAGACTCCTTGAGACTTCTTGGGAAGTCTTCTTGGTCAAATGGTTTAGAAAACTTCTTGAGAAGTTTTCCAGTCTAATTTATGTTAAAAGACTTCTTGTGAAGTCTTCCAAACCGAACCAGAACTTAGCTTACCTTCAGTTCTAATATAACCGAAAGTAAACCAATATATATTTAACCTAAGCTGATAATTTAAGGACATATAAATAATATTTTTCATTTTCTGGTGTTTCTAAGAAAATCAATTTAGTACAAAACTCTAGATGTTTGCTCTGAGGTGATTTCAATGGCGATTATAACGACGATTTCCGTCGAATCTCTTCTCCGTCCTTTTCACCTTTGGTAATCTTGTTATTCCGGTAAATCTTTTTTCTCCTTCATCGCCGAAGTGTATTTTAGTACATTAAACTAACCCGCTTGATTTTTTTTTGTCCAGATTTAGAACTGTTTCTATTGTAGTCAAACTCTACTGCCAGTAAGTTCTTTCTCTTTGCTGTCGAATTTTCATTTCAGAATTGAAACCGTTCGTTTCTCCGTCGTGACTTCTTCTTTCTTGTCGAGTTTGGCAGATTTGTAACCATAGATTTCGTCGGCCACCGTATGTCGTAAGTTCTTTGTTTTGGACCTCAACTTCTTCGCTTTCAGACTGTAAGTTCACCCATTTGTTCGATGTATTAGGGTTTCTCTCGATTTGATTAGTATTCTATCGAAATACTTCGGAAGACTCCGAAGATCTTACGGAAGACTTCCCGAAGACTTTTGAAAGACCTCAGAAGATTTTTTGAAGTTTTTGAAGTCTTTGAAGTCTTTCGAAAGTCTTCATAAAGTCTTCCCGAAGTCTTCTGAAGACTTTTTCACGTGTTGCCTCATCATCACTGTCTGCACTAAGTACGTCAAGCTGGATCAATGTCGATTCTTCTCTTGGGCTTCTTCCCAGATGGACCTTCTTTGGACTCCCCTTGTATTTACTTTCCTTTTATTCGGCCGAACCTAACCGACTTTGTCTTTGTTCTTTTCTCTCAAGTTAATGAGTTTTTTGGCATAAGAAAGATGACAAAAAAAGAAAAAAAGTTGAAACTGATTTTGTATAAAAGAAAAAGAGTCGAAACTTATTTTTATGAAAATTTACATGTCTTGAAATGGTGAAAGCGACATATAAAATATTGTAAGTAATTACTGTCTTAGTTTTAATTTATAATTAATTATTTAAATTTTGTTAAATCTTATATATTAAAACAGAACTCACAACCTTGATTCATGTGTGATTTTTTAAAAAATGGGCCTAATGGACCTATTCCTAGAAAGTCATGTTACATTTAATCTCTAATCCTATCATTTAAATTTTGGGTCTACCAGAAATTTTTATTGGGCTATCAATAATTAGATTTAAACAATAGATGATCCTTTGAATTTATAGATAGTATAAATTAAATAGATATAATTTAATATTGTAATATTATATCTCTTTATGTTAAATATTTAATATTTGTCGATGTTAACTTTTAAAATTATAAAGATTTTTTTAAAATAAAAAAAATTATATTATCTAACAGTGACTAATCTATACCAGCTTAAACCAATGAAAACAAATTTTAAACTTTATAGTTTATTTTAAAAATTAAAAAAAAAAACTAAATGTTTAATTATTTACTCGATAATATAAATCTATGAAGCGAAAAGTTTAATTTTTTTTTAAACTTTCTAAATTTGTGAAATGTTACAATATCTTTGAATATGACAATAAAACAATATTTTACTACTCTTTATATATATATATAGTTACGATTTTAATAATAATCCGAAAATATCTATATAGAAGAAGATACAAATACATGTGAAAGTTTGAAACAATCTATTCAATGAAAAAAATATACTGTAAACTTATTATGTTTTAAAAATTGATAGAGACACATATATTATAATATATACCAATTTAGAATTGAAAATAAATATTTATATAAAAATAAATGAAAATAAAAATTCACACGGTTGCGCGGATCGAGATCTAGTTTACAGTTTTAAAGCGAAAGAGAAAACAATTTTTTTTTTTAATATTTGAAGAAGAAAAGTCCAAACTGATTTTTAATGAAAACTTAAATGTTTTAAAATGGTGAAAATGACATATACAATATTAAAATTAATCTTTTTGAGAAAGTCTTAAAAACTTTATAGACATATTACAGTTAGGCCGGGCTTTGAAATATAGAGCAAATATATTTTTGGACCAAACTGAACTGAGTTCGAATATTTATGGGTCTCAGATTTTCGGCCGGGCCTAAGGAGACCAGTCCGGTTGAGATCCCTAATATATTTGCTCTATATTTCAGTGGTTGGCTCCTGGTTTGATTTGTTTGAGTTTTTTATATAAAAATAATCTCAGCTAGTCAAATAGAATATCAGTTCGTGTAGTCTATTTAGCTGCTAAAGATGTCTAGTTTGAGAGGTAAATATTACTCCCTCCGTTTCAATATAGATGATGTTTTAGGTGATTATTTTTGTTTCACAATAGATGATGTTTTCACATATCTAGATAACTTTAACTTTATCAAAAATTGTGTAGCCAATTGTGTTTTTATTATTTTTGTTTATAATTAGATAAATTAGTTTTAAATTATATTTTAATGATTTTTTGTTTAGAAAAAATAATTTCTTAATATGTGTGCAAATAACCAAAACTTCATCTATTGTGAAACAGAGGGAGTATAAAATTGTAAGTTTATTTCGAAACTAGGGTGTTCCGGCGCGCAGCGCCGGATTCGGACGTTGTTTTTTCGAATTAAGAATTTGAAGTTCCGAACTAACAATAGATTTTTTTAGTACATGGACGGAGAAATCAGACTTGGAGTCTTTAGCTTTCGATGGATGTTTATGCATTTTGACTCCTGCAGAGTTAAAATGTTAAAAGTTTTTACTAATGGAAGAGAGCCATTTTTTTGGTCTTAAATTACTAAGTGGTGTACTGTCCGTATGTATAACGGTTTTCTTGTTTTCTTCTTTTATGGTTTTATCTTTAACGTTCAGTTGATGGTAGGAGTCAATACATAAGGGCTTAAAGATTATTTTAAGAAAGTAAAGTAAACAATAATAAATCAATTTTTAAAAGTTTTCTTGATAAAATCCAGCTTGGTTTTTATAAAGCAAAGTAAACAATAACATAAACAGAGATTGAAGTTACACGACTTGCATCTCACTCTAACACTAAGCATCCCCAAACCTTTATTTCACTTCATGCTGTTGATGATTAGCTAATACTTTTTATGCATTGTTGTTGTTTCCACGAGAAATCACTTGCTATGTTGTCAATGCTTATCACTGTCTCCGCTTGACAAGGTAGTGGTGTTGAGTCCATTGTGCTTGCTTCATCAATTGTAGCATCAGGGCAACCTGTGGTGTTCTCTGCACATTCAAAAAAGATAATTAGAAATAGTATAAAGCAAAGCAAAGCGGTTGAGTATGGTGAGTAACAGTCCACACATGCTAAGAAAGGCAACAATGCATGATTAGAAGGAAAAGAAGAGAACATACCGTTGTTGAGACCAATGGAGCTCTTTCACACCGGGCAAGAAGCTGAAGTCTGAAGCGATAAGCGACATCGTTGGCAGCTTTGCATCAACATTCAATGCAACAGTTATAAAATAAGCTTTGAGCAAAAAGAGAGTGGTGTCCTTTGAAAATCTGTATGAAGGCAATTGAAATGTCCAAATATGCAGTATTTACAGACCTGCAAAAGGGAGTAAACAGAATGATCAAGAGACAGCAGACTCAGACAAAATGACATCTATAAAATTTATACTTCCGGCTGTATGAAGATTTACCAGAGGATGGATGCAAAGAACGTGCTTATAGGTATCATACATGTCACGTATCCAAAAGGGCTGAAATCCAAATATGAGAAAAAGAAAGATATGATAGAAGAAGAAGTATAGGAAAGAATAAAATAGGCAGGCTTACATTTAGAATGTCATTCTAACAGGTGCGACAACCTGCATTATAGAAGAAGATAAGATACTTATTTACTTGATAATTATACAAAAGGTCAAATACGCCGGATGAGCATGAAGCTTAGAATACCTTGAATACGCAAATAAGAAGGAAGGCCACGAACTTAGAAAATCCCATATGGTTCATAAGTCGGTGTATTTGGGAGATAGAATCCACTGAAAAACAAAATTTTAAAACAATAGACACTAATTAAAGACAGCCTAGAAAAGAAAAAGAAGAAGAACAAACAGCTATAGTCAGTAACACTAAGACATAAGACTTCTGGCTCAAAGCTTTTGAGGCTATGGTTTCATTCGATTCAAATCTCAAATTCTATGGCGTATAAAATCCATGAAAGTGAAATATCCTTGTATAGAATAACACCAGAAGTAAGGAGAAGATATAATCTATCCCATATTCCTTTCTATCCACTTCTCAAAAGCAAATCAAACGCATTAGAGATTTGAAATCGAGAATCACAGTCAGGTCCTAGAAGAAGGATTTCTAACAATACCTCGATTTGGAAAGACGAAGAATCCCTCGACTTTGGTACGAAAGCGCGAATCAGGGAGACCTCGGATAGAAGCCCATTGTTAAGAGTGGTGGGTCTGATAATCGCAGGCTACGATCCCATTTATAAACACGTAAATGCAAAAATTAATGTATCTGAAAGAGGATAGTCGGTAAGTCAAGCCGTTATACAGACAAAGGTAGGAGAAGTGAGATCTGAAGAGTCAAGCCGATTATACTCTGCATGTCAACCGGGAAAACAAACCAAACCCTGTAAAATATGGGCCTCTTTTCTAAAGCTTTAATAGTCCATTCCATTAATCAGATTATAGTTAGCTCAAGTTACAAATCTCCAATGACAAACATTTCAAAATAGTTAAAGAGAGGAGGCCACGTGTCAGTAATTGCCTTATGCTCTATGCTGAGGTGGAAGAAGGAGGAGAGATCATAAGTCAACTTTATTATTAAAGATAACGATATCAATTCTACTAAATTGTTTTTTTTTTTTTGAAACATCAATTCTACTAAAATATCCCCCAAAAAATAAAAGGGTACACAGATGGGCCTCATAAAAGTATTAATGAGACCAATACGATAAATTAAGCCTAAGGACTATTCATTTCGGTGTCTAATTACGGATGTGCCACTCCCCCCCCCCGCATCGCGCGAATTAGCTGTTGCAATGGGTACACACGGAGCATCTTCTTCGTTTTACTAGACCACTAAGCCAGCCACTAAACAGCTCAGCAGCTAGGTGGAAAAATGTGTTACTCTCTCTCTTTACAATCTTCAATAGACTTCCGTAATCGCAGCTCCATCAAAATAATCCATGGCGATCGAGCAATCTTCACTTCCAACCTGAAATTCCCGGCGTTAGCCAAGCGAGATCGTCGGGGAAGGTTGTTACTCTGCCGTGGGAGAGGCGTCGGCTCATTGAGATTCCGCGGAGACACTGCCGTGGATCTATGTGGCCTCCCGCGCCATCGATTGAGAGTAGATTGCAGCGATGCTGGCCGTACGCCCCAAGATACGGCGGCGTCGGAGCAACCCAGTTTTTCGGAGTTTATAACTTCGGAGAGAGTGAAAGTGGTGGCGATGCTCGCGCTCGCCCTGGCTCTATGCAATGCGGACCGCGTCGTGATGTCCGTCGCGATTGTGCCTCTCTCGCTTTCTCGAGGATGGAGCAAGTCCTTCTCCGGTATCGTTCAGGTTGACACTTCCAAGAACACTCATACATTGTTCTCGTTGAGTCTCATTCATTCTTGTTTGATTCTTTGATAGTCATCGTTCCTGTGGGGATACCTAATTTCACCAATAGCTGGGGGAACTTTGGTGGACCGTTATGGCGGAAAGGTAATCATGGCGTGGGGAGTAGCTCTGTGGTCCTTGGCTACTTTCCTTACCCCTTGGGCTGCTGATACTTCTTTGTGGGCTCTTCTTGCTGCAAGGGCTATGGTTGGGGTTGCTGAAGGAGTGGCTCTTCCTTGCATGAACAACATGGTTGCAAGGTAGTTTATTTTTTTTATTTTTGTTTCAAATGTGATGCACACATGATTCTGTAACCGGTTAGTTCATAGTGATAGTACCGTTTTTTTCTGTAGATGGTTTCCTCCTACAGAACGTTCTAGGGCCGTTGGTATTGCTATGGCAGGGTTTCAGCTTGGAAATGTAGTTGGACTCATGCTGTCTCCTATTCTCATGTCTCAAGGCGGTATATATGGCCCTTTTGTTATTTTTGGGTTATCCGGTTTCCTATGGATGCTCGTTTGGCTCTCTGCTACGTCAAGTACACCAGATCGACATCCTCAGATTACAAAGTTTGAGCTTGAGTACATAATGCACAAGCAGCAAACATCTACTAAGGACAACAAGCGAAACACGACAGGGGTAATAATTCCTCCTTTTAGACGCCTACTCTCCAAGATGCCGACTTGGGCTGTCATAGTTGGAAATGCCATGCATAGCTGGGTATGTATTCATTCTTGTTTGTTTGAGGAACTGTCTTGATTTTTCTTGTAGATGTGACATTTCATGTAACTGACTTTAAATGGTTGCTTACAGGGATTTTTTGTGCTTCTTTCATGGATGCCCATCTACTTCAATTCTGTAAGGCCTCAGCATCAACAAATTGTAAATGTATTGTTGTTATTTTTTAGTCTTCATGAGTGGTATAACATGTTGCAGGTATATCATGTGAACCTCAAACAAGCTGCTTGGTTTAGTGCCGTCCCGTGGAGTATGATGGCTTTCACAGGATACATTGCTGGTTTTTGGTCGGACTTGTTGATACGACGTGGTACAAGCATCACTCTAACGCGGAAAATCATGCAGGTTTGTGATTTACAAGATTGCATTCTGTTACGAGGTCTCTTGGACTGGAAGAGTTATGCATACATATGAGACTAGTGTTGAAGTCAGTTGCATTTAGGTTTCTTTTGCTGACTGGGGGATTTCATCCTTTGTTTTGGCAGTCCATTGGTTTCATTGGTCCTGGGATTGCTCTCATTGGTTTAACTACAGCAAAACGACCTTTAATAGCATCTGCCTGGCTAAGCTTAGCCGTTGGGCTTAAATCATTCAGCCACTTGGGGTTTCTTATCAATCTTCAGGTAGTCAAGTGTGTGATTCATTCTTTAGTCTACCAATCTTGAGTTTCTCTGACATTTATATTCTCTTGTTTCAGGAAATTGCTCCAGAATATTCCGGTGTGCTACATGGTACACTTTCTAAATCTCCTTCAACACACATTTGGTTTCCAGAGTTCGTTAAATGCAGATAGTTAATTTGTACCATCTTATAAGGAATTAGCCTTAGAATAAATAGGGGATCTCAAACCAGTAGACAAAAGTCGTTTCTGACCGTGTACATCTTGTTAATAGGAATGTGTCTTACTGCTGGGACATTGGCTGCAATAGTTGGTACAGTTGGAGCTGGTTTCTTTGTGGAACTATTGGGATCCTTCCAAGGATTCATCCTTCTTACGGCAATTTTATATCTCCTCTCTGCTCTCTTTTACAACATATATTCAACTGGAGAAAGAGTCAATTTTGATGCAACAGGTACACAGCCCATCTCTTTTTCTCCGGGTTGGGTTATTTGCATACTGTGTTCTCTGTTTCATACATTTTATTGTTCCAGTATTTTGCATAAGTCTAATGGTAAATGTTGGTATTTTGGCAGGGTGAAGGACCACAAAATCCAGTTAATAATAGGTGGTGATGGATCAGCAAGTAGAGAAGCTGAAAACTCTACATAGAGTCAGCTTCTTCTCTCGCAAGTAAGTATCAGGAAAGTGTTGCATCTGCCTTGTATAGAAGAATCTAGAAAATATCTCTCTCTACCTTCTTCTTCTCTACTGGTTCAGTGTTCACGAATAATAGAAACGTTTATGTGAAAAAGTTTGCAAATACAACTGATTCTACACTAATTGATAGTTTAAGTATGAGTTAATACATCTTATCAAACATTTGGCAAGTCTGTGCATAGTTATGTAACACGGTAAAGAAAATAATATTGTCAAGTAGTGTGTAAGTTTGGCAATGTGAACATTCTGAATACATACAACTGACTGGTAAGTAAAGCGACAAATACTTAATTGTATTCGAATTTACAATGCTAGTTTGTAAGTTTTATGAAATAAAGCTGTCTTGAGTAAGCAAATGATCTGCTAAGTTGACCGCTGACGAGGGCATTGTTGAATGTGAACATCACCTTCAGCTAGCCCACGAGTGTATCGGATACAGCGATTTGTCATCTAGAATGATCATTAAACAAACACAAATAATAGATGAAGATTATACACCCAACGATAAGTGAATTGAACCAATGAATGACTAAAAGTTGCACGGAAGTAGAGAAAAAGTGAAGTGTTGCAGGTGTGTAGATCCGTGATTTGGGACCTTGAAGTGCTCATACTTTCCTAACTTCCATACACGTGTACCTCGGGGTGGTAATAATGTCTCACTTCCCTTCATTACTTGTAACCGCCCCGCTACGTTTGGCTTTTTACTCAGATTGGGTTACCTTTCGTTGCCAAACTGTTGAAAGTAAATCTCCAGAATCTCCTTCTTGATTCCTTTCTTTTTCCTTCTCTCCTTGTTCCATCTAATTTCTTAAAAATTTCTTACTGAATGTCTACACATTCGTCATCAATATTTATTTTGATTAAATATTTAGAATAAATATTTAGAAAATGATTTATGGTCCCCCAATACGAAATACAAAGGGTGTTGGTGTTCTTTATACAAAAATAATATTAACGGTGTTGGTAACTAGAAAACAAATAAATGTGGGGCCTTACTACTAGATATTTTTGTGTAAGGATACACTTCTTCGGACACTTCACTCTCTCTCTCTTTTCTTGTGATCCGCACATTTTCAATCCTTAGAGATCTCTTCTGGAAAAAAAAAGGAGAATCAAATCTCCCAAACAAAAACCAAAGAAGCGATTAAAAAAAAAAGATTGAAAAGAAAGTTACGTTTGTCACCTTCTTGTTAAATATCTTCTTCTTCTTCTTCTTCATCTTCCACCGTTCTTTTTATTAAGTATATACTCTTCTCCTCTTGAGCAGATTCTCTATAGTATCTTGTGCTTTATATAAAGCTCTCAAGTGTCCTTTCATCTCTTTACAGATTCCGGTTTGTTTCAGAGAATCGGCGATGGCGAACGCCAATGGTAAGGCTGCGACTGGTGTCCCGGATAAAGTCTCTGAGAAGGCGAACCCGGAGGCTAATGAAGCTACGGAGATCGCCGGGAATATCATCTACCACGCCAAGTACTCTCCGCATTTCTCTCCTTTGAAGTTCGGCCCGGAGCAAGCTCTCTACGCTACGGCGGAGAGCCTTCGCGATCGTCTCATTCAGGTAACAATCAGTGATTTGGTTGTACGAACGAACATGTGGTTGGATTCTGATTAGGGTTGTACAGCTGAGTTAACTGATCTTCATTTTTCACAAAATTGATCCAAAAACAAACACTTTTGATATGAAAGTGCACTTTTGCATTGCAGCTGTGGAATGAGACTTATCTTCATTTTCACAAAGTCGATCCAAAGCAAACCTACTACTTGTCTATGGAGTATCTCCAAGGTCGAGCTTTGACTAACGCCATTGGAAATCTCGACCTTAATGGTCCATATGCTGATGCACTACGCAAGCTTGGTTATGAGCTTGAGGAGATAGCTGAACAGGTCCTCTTTCAATACTTTGAGACACTGATAAATTCTTTTTTATCTCTCCATTGGAGTTGTTTGAGCTTTTATGTTTTGGTTATTTTAGGAGAAAGATGCAGCTCTGGGAAATGGTGGTTTGGGGAGACTCGCCTCGTGTTTCTTGGATTCCATGGCCACCCTCAACTTGCCTGCTTGGGGTTATGGTTTGAGGTACAGACATGGCCTGTTTAAGCAACTTATCACAAAGAAAGGCCAAGAAGAGGTCGCTGAGGACTGGCTTGAGGTAATGATTGTCATAGTTAGTGGGTTCAATGTATCGTTTTTTCTCTGACTGTAACTCTTCCTATTTTGATGGGAACTTGCAGAAGTTCAGTCCGTGGGAAATTGTCAGGCATGATGTTGTCTTCCCTGTCAGATTTTTCGGCCATGTGCAGATAAACCCAGATGGATCGTAAGTATTAGTGTTGCCTCTTATATGACACTACACACCAGTGAAATTCGCTATATAGTAGCTGACTTTTTGTTGAGCTTGATATTAACCATTTCAATGGATTAATTGACCAATTTGCAGAAGGAAGTGGGTAGGCGGTGATGTTGTACAAGCTCTTGCTTATGATGTGCCAATCCCAGGATTCAAAACGAAGAACACAATCAGTCTCCGCCTCTGGGAAGCAAAAGCCAGAGCGGAGGACCTTGACCTTTTTCAGTTCAACGAAGGAGAATATGAATTGGCTGCACAGCTTCATTCTCGTGCTCAACAGGTTATATATAAATTTTCATTTCTTCAAGAACTCCACCTTTTTTTAATTGCCTTGTTTCTTTTTCTCTAACAATGAATTTATGTGTATGCAGATTTGCACAGTATTATATCCAGGGGATGCTACGGAGAATGGGAAGCTATTACGGTTGAAACAGCAGTTCTTTCTCTGCAGTGCTTCGCTTCAGGTTTGTCAATTTGGTTGTAGGTTCCTTTCACATTCTTCATTTTTAAGCCGTATCGTATATTAACTGAAACTACAAGTTAACTAACATAATTTCTTGCAGCTGATTCACTATTATAATATCTTCACAATATGGAAACCTATTGCAGGATATTATATCAAGATTTAACGAGAGGAGCACCGGCGAAGGCAGCCGGAAATGGTCAGAGTTTCCAAGTAAAGTTGCTGTTCAAATGAATGACACACACCCAACTCTTGCAATCCCTGAGCTCATGCGATTGCTAATGGATGACAATGGACTTGGATGGGATGAAGCTTGGGATGTGACATCAAAGTATGACATTTATGCATTTAACCACTCATCTTTGCAGACAAAAATTTCCACTCTTTCTATTGGGACTTACTTTAAAATTTTACAGGACCGTTGCTTACACCAATCACACTGTCCTTCCTGAAGCCTTGGAGAAATGGTCACAATCTTTGATGCGGAAGCTTCTTCCTCGTCATATGGAGATCATAGAAGAAATTGATAAAAGGGTACTTTTCTGAACATTTACAATATTCTTGTTTGTATAATCTGTTGCAATAATTGGACATATACCTTTCTGCAGTTTGTGCAAACCATTCGCAGCACGCGGGTAGATCTCGAGGATAAGCTTTCAAGTTTGAGCATCTTAGATCACAATCCGCAGAAGCCAGTTGTGAGAATGGCTAACTTATGTGTTGTATCGTCGCACACAGTAAGGGGTCCCTCTTTCAAGTTTGAGCCATCTTTCTTCACAATTCGCAGAAACAAATTAGTCGTTTTTTTTTGGTTTCAAGGGGTCATTATGGGGGTGCTTTTGCAGGTGAATGGCGTTGCTCAGCTGCATAGTGATATCTTAAAGGATGAGTTATTCGCCGACTATGTCTCTATTTGGCCAAACAAGTTTCAAAACAAGACTAATGGCATCACACCTCGAAGGTGGCTTCGTTTCTGCAGCCCTGAGCTCAGTGATATAATCACAAAGTGGTTGAAGACTGACAAATGGATCACCGATCTTGACCTATTAACTGGTCTTCGGCAGGTCTGATGTTTATTTACTTGAGAACTAAATCTGCAATGAGGTTTAATCTTATCTTTCTGATGTTATTTTTCTTCTGCTAGTTTGCCGACAATGAAGAACTCCAATCTGAGTGGGCTTCTGCAAAGGAGGCCAATAAGCAACGTTTGGCTCAGTATATAGAGCGTGTGACTGGTGTGAGTATTGATACAAACAGCTTGTTTGACATACAAGTTAAACGTATCCACGAATACAAGAGGCAGCTTATGAACATTCTCGGAGTAATATACAGATTCAAGAAACTAAAGGTATAGTTGGCTTAACTATCTTTCCGGATTTGGTTTTAGTTGTGACCTTAAGGAAGAAAAATTCAAAAAAATGTTTAAGAAACTTCAGGATAATCCCTTTCCTTTGGGCAAAATTTTTCAAAACAGAAATCTTAAGTTTCCTATACGTTAAAGCTCAAAAAGCTTCATTGATGCCTTAACTGAAGAGACAGATCTAATATTAAGCAATGTATGTAATACTTGTACGACATTATTTTCTGCAACTGAATGTTACAGGAGATGAAGCCTGAGGAAAGGAAGAAAACAACTCCTCGTACTGTCATGATTGGGGGTAAAGCCTTTGCAACCTATACAAACGCAAAACGGATTGTGAAGCTAGTGAATGATGTGGGCGACGTTGTTAACAGCGATCCAGAGGTCAACGAATACCTGAAGGTGAGTCATCTTAGAAACGTTTTACATGCAACTCAAAGGTAGCTAAGCACGATGCTTGCTTGCTTGATAATGATTGCGTGCCTGAGAATGCTATTGATCTGTTAAATGTCAATATAACACATGTTTGCGTCTCTTCTGGTTAAGTCTTAGTGCTACAAGACACTCCTTTCCGAGAGTGAAGCGTTCTTACCGTAGCCATGCGGATACAAATGCAATGAATCGCTGTTGCTCCTTTTATTGTTCTGAACATGTTTTTTTTTTTCTGAAGTAACTATAAATGATGATTTGCATCACCAGGTTGTATTTGTTCCAAACTACAATGTGACTGTAGCAGAGATGCTTATACCCGGAAGTGAGCTATCTCAGCACATCAGCACAGCAGGCATGGAGGCAAGTGGTACAAGCAATATGAAATTCGCTCTCAATGGTTGCCTTATCATCGGAACACTTGATGGGGCTAATGTGGAGATAAGAGAGGAGATTGGCGAAGAAAATTTCTTTCTTTTTGGTGCAACAGCCGATCAGGTCCCTCGTCTGCGTAAAGAAAGAGAAGACGGACTCGTATGTTGCTCTCTCCCTTTCTCCTCTACAGATTTTTTTTTCTCATTGGATCAACCAATACCATGAAGAGTCTTAAAATGAAATCATCATATGCTTCTGCATTTCCTCTGACATGAAACGTTTTTGTGCCTGTCCACACTTAACAGTTCAAACCGGATCCTCGATTTGAAGAGGCGAAGCAGTTTGCCAAAAGTGGAGTATTTGGAACCTACGACTATGGTCCGCTCCTTGATTCTCTTGAGGGAAACACAGGTTATGGACGTGGTGATTACTTCCTGGTTGGGTATGACTTTGCGAGCTACATGGATGCTCAGGCCAAAGTTGATGAAGCTTACAAGTAAGTCCATCTCTTTAACATTTGTAAGATTAGTGTCTGCAGAATCAAGTTGATGAATACTCAACTTCTTTAATGTGAAAATATTACCATCATGTGTCGTGACAGGGACCGGAAGAGGTGGCTGAAGATGTCGATAATGAGCACAGCCGGATCAGGAAAGTTCAGCAGCGACCGGACAATAGCTCAGTATGCCAAAGAGATTTGGAACATTGAGGCATGCCCTGTTCCTTAATTCCTTATATCGTAGCCACAAACTCTGCCTTTTACCATGGCCTCTCTACATCCACACAGCTCCAAAGTCAATATATATCTATATAGATCTCATAACTGAATAAGTAATAAACCTTTTCGTATTTATATGGTCATTATGTTTTGCATAAGTCAAATGTTTGTTCAAGTAAAACGTGGTTCAGTAAGTAATTTGAGTACATTCTGAATTATTTTGTCCCAGTTAACTCGTGCGGCTCATATTATTCAGTTATCCAACAATTGAAATCGTGCAAATTGTAGACAGTGATGGACCAAAACTTTCATGTAAATTCAGCATTCGTCAAGTAAACGATGCATCCAGCAATCAAAATTAACAAAGGAAAAACCCAACAAGGACTGTCACTTTATGAACTCCAAAACAGTTGAAACCAGTTGAGTTTGATGCTTGGTATAACCATGATCAGCTTTTTTCACAATCTCGAGCTTGTGGTTGGGTATGATCTTTGCAAACTCCTCGGCATCTGGAACTGGTACCACCTTATCACCCGAACCATGAACCGTCAAGACTCTGACTTGTTTGTCAATCTTGAGACAAGCTTCATGCATATCCGTCTCTAACCTCTCCATTAAACTCTCTTCAGTAACGAGAACTCAGATTTGCCTTCTTTAGCATCGATGAAACCTTGTTCCTTGATTCTCTCGAGATAACCATCACCAAGACGTATTCCTTTCTTCAGATCATAACGTCCAGATATATTGACTACATTGCGGACGTTACCATCATTGCAATACTTGGAGGCGTAGAGGAGCACCACGTTACCTCCTCTACTGTGTCCGATAGTGCTCGATGACAGAGCGTAGATCATCAGCTTCGTACTTGTAGTTACCGTAGTTGAAACCGCCTTCGCTCTCTCCGTTTCCAGAGAAATCAAAACGAAAAGCGCTGATCCCTTCTTTCTCTAGAGCAGCAGCCACATTCTTGAGGATTGCGTTGTTCTTGTCAGATTTGAATCCGTGGCATAAGACCACGACTTCTCTTGAACCAGTTTCGTGAAGCAGACCAACGAGCTTCTCGTTGTGGCTGTTCTGAATCTCCCTCTTCTGTTGTTATTGCGCACATGCTGAGTTTCCCTCGGGAGATGGATCCATTCTCAGTTTCTTTGGCGTTGAAGAAAGAGATTTAGGGCCATTGGTTCAAACGCAGCGATTGCGGTTACGGAAGTTTGTGGATGCGGGCGGTCGTGGTTTCTAACAGTTTTAAAAGATTTGTAAAACTGGTATTGCGGTTAAAAATTGGTGCGTTTACGGGTGACTTATGACTGGTTAACTACCAAATGCGGTAACAGTCAAATAATAAATTAACAATATTTACATTTAATATAATTATAAAAATATCAAAAATCATAAAATTATAATAAATATAAAATTTATATTTAGAAAGTTATAATTTTAATTTTTGAAAATTTATTGAAATTGTTTTTATTATAAATTTTATAATATTAATTAAAATAGAATAGATATATTTTAATATTTTCATAATTTCAATTTTAAATTTTTTATTAGATATTTTAAATTTTGTATATATATTGTTTTAAAAAATAGAATAAAATTTTATCATCCCGTAACCGTCCGCAACCGCAAACGCTAGCTGGAGTCAGCTTTTGAATTTATGAGATTCAGAGCGGTTTGAAGTAGAACAATTTGAGTGATTATTGCAAACCGCCGACAACCGCTACCAACCGCAAAAGCTGCGTTTGCGGGTGGTAGCGGAAAAACCAGTCGCCCTCTTAGGGCTGGTTCAAAAGCAAGGTTGGGATTGCGGGATTTTGCGGATGCAGGTGATTGTGGTTTCTAGCGGTTTTAAGAGATTTGTATGACTAGTTATGATTGGTAAGTACTAAATGCATCATTAGTTAAATAATAAATGAACAATATTTACATTTTATATAATTATAAGAATATCAAAAATCACAAACATTATAATAAATATAGACATTATATTCAGAAAGTTATAGTTTTAAATTTTTAAAAATTATAGAAAATATATTTTTAAAAAATTTATAATATTAAGTAAAAATAATAGATATATTTTAGTATTTTATAATTTCAATTTAAATTTTTTATTGAATATTTTTATATTTGTATTTTTATTTTTTTTTAAAAGAAATTTTTTTTATCATTTCGCAACCGTCCATAACCGCAAACGCTAGTTGGAACCAATTTTTAAATTTATGAGGTTTAGAGCGATCCGACTGATTGTTGCAAAACGCCATAGCAACCCGCAAAAGGACCGCATATGTTGAGGATTAAACAAATAAATAAACGGCACGGCGTTTAGGGCACGGTGGAACAATCCGAATCTATATTTTAATTGGGGTTTACATTCTGAGGCAAAAGAATTCAATTGCAATTGGGCCTACGTGGGTCTATTTTAGAGCCCATCAGAGATAAAGACAAGAAGCGCTTCTCATTAGTAACAATGAAACGGCAGGGCGTTTTGGAACTCCACTGGAGATAAAGGGGTGGGTTGTTCATAAACAACCTTTCACCGGATCCTCCCTCCCTGGCACACCGTTCGCTGATTTAAACAAAGACGGCGAGAAAGAAAAGGGGAATGCGAAGTAGATTACTGAACAGAGAATGAACAAAGTCGAAGCAGCTAACGAGCTCGCCTTCCGGGTCGGAATCTCCGGTCATGGCGGTCACCTCCGCGTCGAGCCTCTGTACACGGAGGAGAGCGACGGCGCAGTGAACTCACTTCCCGATTTCGTCTCCGTGAGTATTCTTTCCGATTGCTTTGATTTTCCGAGACTCAATCGTGTCAAAATTAGGCTACTGAATTCTGAAAATTAGTTGATTTTTGCTAATAACTATGCGTCTGACTTTGTATGTGTATTTGGTCTCTGTCAATAGGTCTTACTGTGATTGAACTTAGTAGTGTTTGTTGATTAGTGAACTGTTAAATGTGTGAATACAAGTAACCAAATTTCCTGATTCTTTTTTTTTTCATATGGCGTGGGGGATCGTTGTAGATTCTTGCTCAGATACTCATTTATTTTTCCCTATTATGGTGTGTTCTCAGCCTCCTGCATTTGCTAAGGAATCAAAAGAATCGATAAAGGAACATATCGAGGAGAAATATCTCCTCCCAAGACTGGAACCTCAGCAGTTTTCTGCTGAAAACGCTCAGAATCAGTGGGATTTTGATTGGTTTGCTAGGGTTAAGGTGCCTCTTCAACCTTCTTTGCCCAGGTCCGTCCTAGTTCCAACTTGGGAATTGCCATTCAGGCGTCAGAAAACCGGAAGATGGGAGCCAAAGTCAGTGGAGGTAAACTCATTTTTTTCCTTTATCCATGAGTCACAACTTTCTTGGTACAAAGAATGACCAGCTGTTAGACTTCTGTTTCTGACTCTAGTTGGAGAAATGGATTGTCATATTCTCTTAGGTGGATTTATCACAACAAATGTACGGAGATCAAGATTCTGGATTTTTTCCTAGAATGGTGGGACCTCCAAAAGATTTTCTCAGAGGCAGCGCCAATAATCGCCCTTTCCGTCCAGGTGGCTTGGAGGATTCACAGTCTTCAGAGAGAATCCTTCCAGATGGTGTATGTGATGGCCAATGGGTACAGGAATTGCTCAACGGAGGTCCTCCTCTGAACGTTCCTCCTAGTTTCAAGCAGAGTCTAGATCTTGGACATCTCATGGTATCTTATATTATCACCATCTTATGTTATCATTTATTAAATTCACATATGATTTAGTGTGGATTGATTCATCCTGTTTTCCTTTGAAGCCATATCCCCAAACATGGAAAGTTTATGAGGATCAGAGTTCACATGGAAATGCTTCAGATGATAAGCCGGTATGTGGATCAATTTCGTTGGTATATGTGAACTTCCTTTTTTACATTTGGTTGTAGTGATAAATTCGTTTTTACTAAATTTGTGTTGGTGATATTCTCAGAGCAAGTTGTCTATACAATTTGATGATCTATTCAAGACGGTTTTGGAAGAAGATACTGTCTTCGAACTTGATGGAGATGGTGCGTGACACCAGTTATACTTTATACCTTTATCTTCATTTGCCTTTAAATTTTTTCTGATAACGAAAACTGTCATGAAGATCGCTCGGCAGGATCTGAGTCTCCAAAAGCAGAAACTGAACCTGAACCAGAAGCGATCAAAGGTGGAGAACCCAGCAAGGGGACAGATACTGACGTCACCGTGCTGGATGAGATTTTGTCATCAGCTAAAACAGCAATAATGTCGGATGAAGCAATTGCTGGGAACAGTGGTAAACAATTACGGAAAGAGGTAACAAAGCGGATTCTGCATCTGGAGATTTCAGTTTCCCTCCCGTCAACATGATTTATAGTTTGCTCTTCTTATAGGGATGGGCTACTAAAGGAGATAGCCAAGACATTGCAGACCGGTTCCATGAGCTTGTTCCTGACATGGCTATGGAGTTCCCTTTCGAATTGGACATCTTTCAGAAGGAGGTACTTCCCTTGGCTATTTTTAGTTTGCGGATTTTGAGGAACATGCTTGGTTTCCTGTTATATGTGAATTGTCAGTAAATAACCGAGTGTCTTATGCCTACAGGCTATCTGTTGTTTAGAAAAGGGGGAGTCTGTTTTTGTAGCAGCCCATACATCAGCAGGGAAGACAGTTGTTGCAGAATATGCATTCGCTTTGGCCACCAAGGTAGAGAATTCTATCGTGTTTTTATTATTATATTCTTTGCTCTGACTGATTAATGTCCCTCTCTTCAGCATTGTACACGAGCTGTTTATACTGCCCCAATTAAAACCATCAGCAACCAAAAATACAGAGACTTTTGTGGGAAGTTTGATGTAGGACTTCTCACGGGTGATGTTAGCATAAGGCCAGAGGCATCTTGTCTGATTATGACTACAGAAATATTAAGGTCAATGCTGTACCGCGGTGCTGATATCATACGTGATATAGAATGGGTAAAACAGCTTTCTGATGTTAAATTTTTTTCTAATTTTGTATTGTGCTTATATATTTCTATTTCGTAACAGCCTTTGTGGTTCTTTGTGAAGGTCAATCATGTTTTATTGTTGCTGTTCCTTTGACTGGCAGGTTGTATTTGATGAAGTTCACTATGTCAATGACGTAGAGAGAGGTGTTGTTTGGGAAGAAGTCATCATCATGTTGCCAAGGCATATAAATTTTGTCCTTCTTTCTGCAACGGTACTTATTGTTACTTTTATGTTTGTGCGTTTAAAAAATATGGTTCTTTAGAAGTGTTACTTGTGTTTACCATGCACTATTTTCTCAATTTCTAACATTTACGGAGATTCAATCCAACTATAAACTTCACTCAGTTTTTAGTTGCAATATATATTTGTTTTTCTAGCATTTAGTCACTGTTCTCCATTCTGCCTTTTTTTCCAATGAGCTTCTCCTCCTTACTTCATTGCAACTAACAACAGGCAGTGCTAAATTTTAATTGCTTATAGGTGCCTAACACATTTGAATTTGCTGATTGGATTGGCCGAACAAAACAAAAAGAGATACGTGTTACTGGGTGAGATTTATTGTACCCTGGTAAATTAATTGTGAACAATCTAGCTATTCATGAAAATCTTAAATTTCATAATTTTGTGGGTTTTGTTTTCAGCACAACAAAAAGACCAGTTCCTCTAGAGCATTGCCTATTTTATTCTGGCGAACTATACAAAGTATGTGAGAATGAAGTTTTTATATCTAAAGGGATAAAGGATGCTAAAGATACACACAAGAAGAAGAATTCAAGTGCAGTTAGTGTCGGTCCTAAACAGCACGCGGGATCTTCAGCTCATCAGGATGGGAACAAATCTCAGAAACATGAAGCTCACTCTCGTGGCAAGCAGAATAAACATTCAAATGTAAAAGATTTGGCAAAGTCCTCTTACGGTGGTAACGGCCAGAACAATGGGGCATTTAGACGATCAGCAGCTTCAAATTGGTTGCTGCTTATCAACAAGCTCTCAAAGAAGTCCCTATTACCTGTATGTTATATGTCACTTATGTTTTCTCTATGGTTATGAGGTGTATATTCAATCCTATCTGGAGTTTGTTTACTAACCTTTGGATATTACGTTTCCTACTAGGTGGTTGTCTTCTGTTTCTCAAAGAATTATTGCGATAGGTGTGCTGACGCTTTGACTGGGACTGATCTTACTACTAGTTCTGAGAAAAGTGAAATCCGCGTCTTCTGCGATAAAGCTTTTTCGAGATTAAAAGGGTCTGATCGGAATTTACCTCAGGTTGGTTATCTTACGAATTTCCCGTCTTTTCACATTTTAAATTTAGAGAGGTACCTTTATTCGTGCTCATGAACTGTTGGGGTTACACATTTTAAAGGTCCTCAGAGTCCAAAGCCTACTTCATAGAGGAATCGGTGTTCATCATGCTGGGCTGCTTCCAATAGTAAAGGAAGTTGTTGAAATGCTCTTTTGCCGTGGTGTCATTAAGGTAAGCTTAGTATTTTTCGTGCTGCCACATTTGACGTCATATTGCGACTTTTTCATTATTTTTATAATCTCTTCCGGCAATTGGTCGTTTGTCATATTTCTACAGGTGCTATTTTCAACGGAGACATTCGCTATGGGGGTTAATGCTCCGGCTAGAACGGTGAGGCTTCTCTGTTTTTTTCTTCTTGCGGATGTGAATTTAGTGTTACAATGTTAAGTGGCTTATTCTTTACAACATACCGTATTATATGGATTGTCATATGACATTTGTTAGGAGAAGAGTTTAATATTATATCTGAGTTGTTGAAAATGTCATTCCAAGTTATTGTCTCCAGTGTGTTGGAATTTCTTTAACAAATGTGGTATTCACAAATCTCCTGAATGAATTTTCCTGCAACTTACTTTTCTATGATTTACGCTACAGGTTGTTTTCGATGCTTTGAGGAAGTTTGATGGAAAGGAATTCAGATCATTACTTCCTGGAGAGTACACTCAAATGGCAGGGCGTGCTGGCAGAAGAGGACTTGACAAAACTGGCACAGTTGTTGTCATGTGTCGCGATGAAGTTCCAGATGAAAGTGATCTGAGGCGTATAATTGTTGGAAGCGCAACAAGACTAGAATCTCAGTTCCGATTAACCTACATAATGATCCTCCATCTTTTACGCGTTGAAGAATTGAAGGTATCTTAATGTCTGGACCATTGATCTACCATCTCATTTAGTTGCATGCCTGTAGTTCCCATGGATTTCCAGCCCAGTGACCTTGGCAGTGCACGTGTTTTGGTACCGAGTCTTGCATTGGACTTTTTCTAACTTGTCATTTTTTCAAATTGCAAGGTGGAGGACATGCTGAAAAGAAGTTTTGCTGAATTCCATGCTCAAAAGAAGCTGCCGGAGAAACAACAACTTCTCATGCTGAAACGTTCTCTACCAGTCAAAACTATTGAGTAAGGCGAATCCCTTATCTTATGGATACTAGAAAGACTGCAAAACTACTTAACGTCTTTATATGTATAGCACTAATATGTGTAGTATCCTTAAAAATGTTAAAAAATCCAATTATTCTAACGTTTTGTTTGTGTCACCTCTGTATTCAACTCCAGATTGTTTTATGGATAAACGTATTGCTTTGTGCGTGTAGATGTATTAAAGGTGAACCAGCAATTGAAGATTACTATGAGATGTATATGGAAGCAAACGAATGTAACAGCAAAATGTCGGAAGCAGTCATGCAATCTCCTAATACCCAGCAACATCTTGTACCCGGAAGAGTAGTGGTCATGAAATCTGAAACGGTGAGGCCCAGTCTCCACCTCTCTTTTCTCTGGTTCATAATTTATGTTTCTCATTTGTGTAATTTTACAGGGCATAGACAATTTACTTGGAGTCGTACTGAAGGGACTTTCAAACAGACAATATGTTGTTTTGGTGATAAAATCTGAAATTCCACCACCAGAGAAAAATATGGTCAGCATTGACAAGAAAAGCTCAGATCCCTCTCAAGGTTTCTTTATCGCGCCCAAGTCAAAACGTGGTTTTGAGGATGACTATTATTCGACGTCCAGCTCTAGAAAAGGTACCGGTGTTATCAAGATAGAGCTCCCGTACCATGGAGTTGCTGCTGGTGTAGGGTACGAGGTCAGAGCGTTTGATAACAAAGAAGTCTTGTGTATATGCGTTAGCAAGATAAAGATTGATCAGGTGCGTCTACTCGAGGATGGGAACAAGGCAGCTTTTTCTCAGACGGTTCAACAGCTTTTGGATCTGAAATCAGACGGAAACAAGTTTCCTCCTGCTCTAGACCCAGTTAAAGGTTTTCTCAATTAAATTCTAGCCCCCGGATCATTCTTTCTGGCTGGAAATTCATTTCCCTCATAAACTCATTTGATAATTCTGTTTCAGATTTGAAGCTGAAAGATGCTGAGCTTGTGGAAACTTACTATAAATGGACCAGCTTGTTACAAAAGATGTCCATGAATAAGTGTCACGGTTGTGTCAAATTGGATGAGCACATGAAGCTAGCTAGGGAGATTAGGAAGCATAAGAAAGATCTCAAAGATCTCGAATTCCAAATGTCCGATGAAGCCCTGTTACAGATGCCTGCGTTTCAGGGCAGGGTACGGTTAAATGAGAAGTTCATCTTTGTTTCCTTCTTGTATGATGGATTCGAGTAACACGAAGAGCTCTAAACTTTTCTTGCAGATCGATGTTCTGAAGAAAATTGGGTGTATAGATGATGACCTCGTCGTCCAAATCAAAGGCCGTGTCGCTTGCGAGATGAACTCTGGGGAAGAATTGATCTGTACAGTATGCCTGTTCGAGAATCAGTTTGAAGAGTTGGAACCAGAAGAAGCAGTGGCTATAATGTCTGCCTTTGTCTTCCAACAGAAAAACACTTCGGCGCCTTCACTTACTCCTAAACTGGCCAAGGCTAAGCAAAGGTGTGTTACGATCACACTCTTTCCCGTCATGATATAATCAGTTTAGTTATTGACCCTCTTGGGGACAGAGTCTATGATACAGCAATCAAACTTGGTGAGCTTCAAGCTCATTACAACTTACAAATCGACCCTGAGGAGTATGCACAGGAGAGTCTCAAGTTTGGTCTGGTCGAAGTGGTTTATGAATGGGCAAAGGTCTGTTAACCAGACAATCTTTCTTATTACATTCCGCTGTTTCCGCATCTTACTGGAACATGTCGTATGCTTTTGATATCTTTGCAGGGAACTCCATTTGCAGAGATATGTGAATTGACAGATGTCCCGGAAGGTCTGATAGTTCGGACCATTGTGAGATTAGACGAGACGTGCCGGGAGTTCAAGAACGCAGCCGCCATTATGGGGAACTCAGCGTTACACAAGAAAATGGATTCGGCTTCGAACGCGATAAAACGCGACATCGTGTTTGCAGCTAGTCTGTATGTGACTGGAGTGTAAGATTTGATTCATGTTAGCTGACCAGACACCTTTTCACTTAAGCTGAAAGTGAAATATTCCGTTGTGTATTATTGTCGTCTAAGCTATAAAACTCCTGCAGAATCTAAATATTTATCCGTTTTCTTAGAATAGTAGAAAGTAATTTTATCATTAATACAAAAATATTATCAAAACTTTTCGGATTGTTACATTATTTTAACGCAAAATTTGTAATTAACCAATGAAATACTCGATTTATAATTTCCTCAGTCGGATTGTATATTATTAGAAACGGGTCGGATTCAAGTAGAACTGAGACTACAAAAATGGTTTCAAATACACTCTCAAATCGTCTATCAAAAGTAGGGGTGGGCAAAAAACCCAAACCGAACCGAACCGAACCAACCAAACCGAAGTTAAACCGAACCAAACCAAACCGTGCTCTTTATGTAACCCAAGTGGTTCATGTTTTACTCAACCCGAACGGTTTGGTTTGGTTTGGGTTTAAACCAAACCAAACCAAACCAAACCGATAATCCAATATATATATAGTAAAAATATATATAATATATATATGTATTAACATATTGAAAATTTTAGTTAAAGTTTCGTTTTTCATTTTTTCATAATTTCCATATCTTTAAAAAAAATTATAAATACGATTCAAATAATACTATCTATATATATAAAAAAATGTTCGCTTCACTCCTGTGCATCCACGTCACTAAGTTAATTCTTCTTAGTGTGACACGTGTTCAACTCTGGTTTTTTCATCTTTTTAATTTGTTTTTTTTGGGCTTCATGAGTGGGCTTCCGTTTTTATTAAATGAGTTATTGAAAATTATTTTCTGAGCCACCATCCAACCTTTTCTCCAACCAAAAAAACTGAGACAGATCACATCTGTAATCCAAGCATTTTTTTAATCCAAACAAACTTTTTTCCGTCAAAAACTCCTAAAGATTACATCTAAGCCTGCGAATTAGGTAAATCTGGAAAAAATCGATTAAGTTACTGTTTTCTGTTTTTTTTTCAGACTGAAAAATATCTATATAATTGAACCAAACAGATAAAATACTGTCACTTTATGTTGATGAACTGTAAATCAAATCCTAATTTATCAAGTAAAACAGAAAAGAAGAAAGTGAACGACGAAGCATAATTAGATGAAAAGGGAAATTAGGTGGTGAAGAAGAAGATGGGGTCAGGTGGTAAAGAAGAAGGTGAGGTGGTTAAACGAAGAAGATGGATGAGATGAAAAGGGAGATTAGGTGATGAAGAAGATACGGTGAGGAGGTGAAGACGAAAGTGAGGTGATGAAAAAAGAATACGGGTCGGATGAGATAGTGAAAGAAATAAGAAAATTAGGTTTAGTCGGCTGAGAGAAAAACAATAAAAGAACTTTTTTTTCTTTTTTAGTTCAGTTAACCTTTCGTTTAATTTTTATGTACCCAATCAAGTTAAAGTCCACTAATAACCCAATAACTAAAGTTCATTAATACAAAATATGGATAATAGACAAAACAAACTCAATCATGCATTCACATATCAATTTAACTGGAAAAAAAAATCTTACTAAACGCCTAAAAACATGACCATCAATTTAAAAATAATACATAAGTGACATTATTCTCAAATCAGAATACATCATAATTTATTTATCATTTATATTTCTGATACTATTTATGTGATATAATATGAATTTTTGTAGTGTATCATACATATTTCACGCAAATGAAAACTTAAAACACTAACTATAAAATCATACAAAAATAATAAAATGATCACAAGTAAAGTATATCTCGCCCGTAGGGCGGGCCGACCCTAGTTATATATAAAATCATGTAGCATAAGTTTTTATATTCTCACTCTATTGTTTATGAGTTGATTATTTTTTAATAAAAGTATAAAACTGATGCCTTCATATTTTATAACCAACCCGAACTACACTGAACAAAACTAGACCATAATAATGTAAACCGAACTAAATCTAAACCAAACCGAACTGAACCGAACCAAATTAAACCCAAACCGAACCCTACTTTGGTTTTAATTGGTTTGAGTTTTATAAAACCCAAATTACCCAAACCAAACCGAACCCGAAACTAAACCGAAATGCCCACCCCTAATCAAAAGATTCACCAACGAAACTACGAAACACGCTGTCCGGTTAACATAGCCATCAACTCAGGCACTAGCTTCCCCTGCTTCATCACATATCTGCTCAAGAACTCCTCATCAGTACATACGAAGACAGATGACATTGGAGGGTTTCCACCTCTGATCAATCCTTTAGACATGAGAGCTTTGATTACGTTAGACCTTGGCACAATCCTCTTCTCCAAGCTGTATCCAAACACCGAAGGTACCAATACCACAGCCTCCGGTGGCCATTTCATCTTCTTGACCAGAAACTCAAACTTCTTCTTCAACGACTCCGCAGAATAACCAAAGCACTGAGGAAACCGCTTGATCATAATCTTATACTCATCTCTGCTGAATCCTAACCCTACAAACGTATCAACAGACTCCAGTATCTTCTCCTCTGAAGAGCGTATACATTCTGGACGCAACTTCAACACCGAAAGAACCTCTTCCTCGTCAAGCCCACACATCTTGAGCGTCTCAAACGTCTGAGCTATCTTCTTCTCCGAGAATTTAAGAAAGAAAGGCCACTTCTTGAAGATTCTCCATACATCCTCCTCACTAAAGCCTAGCCTTTTGTACACATTCACCTTCTCTTCAATCGTCTTATCGCTCATTTCGTAGACAACGTGCAGAGCCTCCACGAACTTTGACTTGGTCGGATCAAAACCCATGTCAACTACTTTCTTGAGAGTCTCATCGAACTTCTCTTTCCCGCAAACGGGTTGGCACCTGGAGATGAGCAATGAGAAGAGCAAGTTCTGAGGCACACCCAACTCTTTCAAAACAGATATGTTTCGGATCCTGTTCTTCACCTTACCCTCTGTCCAAGAGTGAGACAGCTTACCTTGTTGCATAATGTCTTTGACGAAGTCATAGTACAAGCTGAGAGATTTCCCCACTCTCTTTTCCAAAATCTTGGGAACTTTCGAAACAATCTCCGCGAGCTCAGAGCTCGAAGCTCCTCTGTGCTGCAAAGCTTGAATCTTGGGACGAAGAGATGTCTCGGCGTCTTCTACAAGCAGTCGTGGGTAAGTGGTTACGATCCTAGAGATCTGAGAGTCTTCGAACCCATTACTTCTGAGAAGATTTAGCACGGAATCTGGGTTTAGCTTGTCCTCGAAAGTGACTTTCCTTGAGATCGATTCCGCGAGCTTTGTAGTTAAACCCAATGATTCAACGAGATAAGAGACCGTGAAAGTGTTTCCTTGAGGGTTCACATTTGCAGAGGAGAAAGAAAATGCATTTTGCAGAATGTTCAATGAGACTCTCAGATTACGCCATTTCTGCAACTCCACCGACCTTCTTCCATGGAGTATAATAGAATACATGAGAAGGAACACAAAAAAAGCAAAAGAACCAAACAGCTAAACTCTCTCAAGACTCAACCCCACCGACCCATAAACCCTAATTTCATTTATTGATGTATTTGGGTTAAAATGAATATTTATAAATGGGCTAATGGGCCGATCTATAGATAAAGTCAATAAGCCCATTTGAAGAAGACAAGAAGTGGAGGGAAAGTTTGGCGCCATTGACTCAATACTGCCTACATTAATGGCGGAACTACGACGCCTCTTCTTCTTCACAGCACCAACAAGTCTACCTCAATTGCAATTAGGGTTTCTCTACTCGCGGCGGTTATCTTCAACAACTCGTCTTCCTTTTCCCACGATGGCCTGCGTCGAAGCGAAGAGCAACAGTCCTGACGTGAAGGAGCCCTTGGCGAAACTCCAGAAGCTCGATTCTGGACCCTTCTTCAAAGTGAAGAAGCTCTCCGAGAAAGCCGTTCTGCCTACAAGAGGCTCACCTCTCTCCGCCGGCTACGATCTCTCCAGTGCCGTGGACTCGAAAGTTCCGGCGAGAGGTAAGGCGCTTATCCCGACGGATCTCAGCGTCGCTGTCCCTGAAGGAACCTACGCGAGAATCGCTCCGAGATCTGGTCTCGCCTGGAAGCACTCGATTGATGTGGGAGCGGGAGTCATCGACGCAGATTACAGAGGACAGGTTGGTGTGATTCTGTTCAATCACTCGGATGTTGAGTTCGAGGTGAAGGTGGGAGATAGAATCGCGCAGATGATAATCGAGAAGATCGTGACGCCGCAAGTCATCGAGGTTGAGGATCTGGACGCTACTGTTCGTGGTGATGGTGGTTTCGGGTCTACTGGTGTTTAAGTAGTTTCTATCTTCTTCGTTGTGCTTTTGTCTCTTAGTAAGTTTAGTGTTATTTGGTCGAACAGATTGTGGGCATGGTTTCATTTTAAAATCTTTTCTTTATTATAATTAATTACTCGCAAAAAGGCTCATATTCAAAACAGATTTGATAAGATGAAGTAAGAGTGATAATCCATGAAACAATCTCTCACTGTATAAATCAATTTCAAGTTTAAAAGAAAAAAAAACAGATGACTTAAACAAAAAAAGACCAAGCCAATCTAAGAAGAAGATTGATTCAACGGTTGTGTCCTAACAAAATCAAACGCAGACAGAAACAGTGGATGAAATGAACCAAAAAAAAAAAAAAACATAACCACTGACGCTTTTTTATATTCACAAAATGAGAGTCGAGAGTCTGGTCTCAAGCGAATCTAGGCTTAGGCGTGGCAGGGCATAGAGTATCGTTGTTGTTGTTGCTGCTGCCGTGGTGGTGGTGGTGGACTGACCCGAAGATATGGCTCCAGTATTTATTACCTTTCTTAGCTTGTGGACATATCTGGTTCGGCATAAGACTCAGTCTCCCTTCGTTTTTCAGTGACTTTTCAAAGTGTTCCAACACTTTCACAATCTGCCAGAATTCTGGTCTCTTGTCTGTTTGCACCGACCAGCACTGCTCAATCAGATCTTTCATGGGCGCTGGACATTTCTTTGGTATGGCCGGTCTAGTGTTCTGACCAAATAACAACACAAAAACCCTCGTGTAAATAAATCATAAAAGAAAACTGATATTCATAAACAGGGAGATGATGCTCACACCTTGTGCATGACTGCGAAAGCAGCTTGGACAGGACCCATCTTCTCAAATGGAACTGCTCCAGCTGCCATTTCCCATAAGACCAGTCCAAAACTATATACATCCGACTTGCCTCCGTGTGGTTTCCTGCTCAACACTTCGGGTGCCATCCACCTATACGTTCCTGTCTCCGCCCCTAAAATATCACAGTTCTCCTCGTCGCACGCTATGCCAAAGTCTGCGACCTTCAAGTTGAAGTCTTTGTCAATCAACACGTTCTCCGGCTTAAGATCCCGGTGAACTATCTTCTGTGAGTGAATGTATTCCATCCCTCTCGCAATGTCCAGACCAAACTTGACTAGCTGTGGCAAAGGAAGGGATTTGATCTCCAGCTTGTGCAGATATGATCTCAAAGACCCGTTAGCTAAATACTCCGTGATGATACAGTTTCCAACATTCACTCCCACAAACTGATTTAAGAGAAGAAAATTCAATTTAAAGCACACCAAAGACATGATTCATAATAACACAAAATCACCTTGACAACATTAGGATGGCTGAGTCGAGACAAAAGAGTGGCTTCCTTGGTAAACTGTTTCTCCAAACGAGCTCCCAAGAATCTATCTTCGCAATCATCAGGCGCTGTGGTAATCTTGAGAGCAACAGCTTCGCCTTTGTAGACACCATGGTAAAGCTGGCTAAACTTGCCATGCGCAAACAGGTCTCCACGGGTGAGATGAGAGGTATCAACGCGGTGTTCGTCGAGCACACCCATAGCAGTTACTTCATTACCTGAATGATCAAAAGACTTTGAAGACCGCATCTCCTTCCTGCTCTTGGGCCTGTCCTTTAAAGGACCTGAGAAAGATAGAGGCCGAAGAGCGTGTGATAGTTTCTCAAAGGAACTCTTGCGGGAGAAGTTGCCCTTGTTGGTTGCTTCGACTCTGATAGGATGAGGAGTTGAGAATCTCTTGACACCAGACTTTGCTTCTTTAAAAGAATCAGAGATGGGTATGTGAGGAGACGGAGAAGTAGCCCTCTTTCTGTTTTGCTGCTTAGCCTGAGAAGGTCCGACATGAGACTTGAGATCAGATGGGGAACTGAGAGGCATTCTTTTCAAACCGGAACAAGTCTTGTTGTCTCGGTAGGTTGTAATGGGAAGGGAGTCTGATCTAGGGGTGATGATACGATGACAAACGGTATGAGAATACTTGGCCCTCCTTATCCAAGAACTAGACTCTTCCTCCATTTCTCTAAGAGGAAAATGTCAGAAACTCATGTTAATGACTTTTATCCTCTCCCCCCAACGATTAAAACCAAGAGTCGAAAACGCAACACCCAAACCGCCGGAGATGATGATTCCACCAAAACTAATATTATTTCATCAACCAATTATGTTTTTAGAACACAGTCAACGACGAAAAAAAGAAAGAAATCGAGAACGTACCTGAAACACGAGAAGGAAGGAGGTTGAAGGAGGGAGAAAGAGGTGAATCAGAATCCGGCGATTGGATTGCGTGCGAAGAGGGGAGAACGAGGGGAGGAGTTTGGAGGAAGCTACAATGGGAATTTGACGACTTTTATTTATTTATTTTGGGTTGGTTGGTTGGTTGAAGGAGACGACGAAAGCAATAGCTCCAAAGGAAGGAAGGAAGGTCTTTTTATGGCTTTCAAATATACATAGTATTATTAAACATTCCTCTAATATTTATTACAAACTACTCAATGAATGACCAATTCAATTCTCCGGGATTTTGTCAAACAAGAAAAACGCGGACGAACGTACATGACTTCTAACGATGTCGTTTTGTGCTGTCTTTCAATTGTCAACGCGGACGATATGCTTTGCTTCTTTCAAACATATTTTTATTCTTTCGAATTTCAACAAAAAGCGTCTGTAGTCCAACGGTTAGGATAATTGCCTTCCAAGCAATAGACCCGGGTTCGACTCCCGGCAGACGCAAGCATTTTCTTTTTTAAAAGTTTGTTTGAAATTGAATTCGTTTAATGCTTTAAAGATATTTACTACTATACGCATGTGTATTCTTCAAGATTGTAATAAGTGTCTCATCTCCTTGGTGTTGCGTAAAGTTTATTACTTTTTGAATCGTAGTTAGTTCTTTGAAAGAAACTTCAAATTTGCTCTTGCTAATAATGTTTTTGTTTTTCTTACTAATTCCGCAGAAAGATCTCTGGTCAAAGTGAAATTCGGTCTTTCCAAGCACGTTAACAAGAATGAAACATGTGCTCTTCCGTCCGTTATTCCTTTAAACCTGTATGCATTGACCGAAAATATACAGAAAAAAACATATACATAAAAACAAAATTATTAAAAAAAAGAGAGAGAAATATTTAATACGAATTGGAGCTTTCACTATCCTGACACAGAAATCAAATTAATATACGGGGAAACTGACATTCGCATAAATAAATAAAATAATTTTGAAATTAGGCGTTACAAACGGGCTATTTTTTAAAAAAATTCGAAAAAATACAAATAGGCGCCTAAGATAAGATAATTAGGGGGGAAATAATAATCAGGGGATAATAATAACAAGACAGAGCAATCAATATTAAACAAAAAAAAAAAAAAAAATACCCGTTGGGTGGCAATCTCCGCTGTTATAAAACCCACTCTCTCACTCGCTCAACTTCATCTCGGAAACCCTAGATATCTCTCTCTCCATCTCCTCCCCAGTTCCAGCGAAGATGCGTGAGATCCTTCACATCCAGGGAGGCCAGTGCGGTAACCAGATCGGTGCCAAGTTCTGGGAAGTCGTGTGCGCCGAGCACGGCATAGATCCAACCGGTCGTTACACGGGAGACTCAGATCTCCAGCTCGAGCGCATCAACGTCTACTACAACGAAGCCAGCTGTGGAAGATTCGTACCTCGTGCGGTACTCATGGATTTGGAGCCTGGAACCATGGACAGCCTCAGATCTGGACCCTACGGTCAGACCTTCCGCCCCGATAACTTCGTCTTCGGCCAGTCTGGTGCTGGTAACAACTGGGCCAAAGGACATTACACTGAAGGCGCTGAGCTTATCGATTCCGTCCTCGACGTTGTTCGTAAGGAAGCCGAGAACTGTGACTGCCTCCAAGGTATAGATATATCTTCTACATCTACTCTTCCTTGCTTTTGTTTAACTGTTTTTGCGGGTGATTTATGCTGGTGTAGGGTTTCAAGTGTGCCATTCCTTGGGAGGAGGAACTGGATCTGGGATGGGAACTCTGCTGATTTCGAAGATCAGGGAGGAGTACCCTGACCGCATGATGTTGACCTTCTCTGTCTTCCCTTCGCCTAAGGTCTCTGACACTGTGGTTGAGCCTTACAACGCTACTTTGTCTGTTCATCAGCTTGTTGAGAATGCTGATGAGTGCATGGTTCTTGACAACGAGGCCTTGTATGATATTTGCTTCAGGACTCTTAAACTCACTACCCCTAGCTGTAAGTCCCTTTCTTTGCCTTCGTGGTTCCATTGGTGCTGGTAGTCTTAAATGTTTATATACCTTTTTGATATACCTTATGTCTAGATGGTTAACTTGATTTGATCATTGTTTTGTATATCAATTCTAATTTGCTATATCTATCCTGATTGATGCTCTCGCCTATTGTTTTGTGACTGTGCTTGCTGGTCTGTTCTTGTATGTGTATATATGCCTCCTGTGTTATTACCTCTGTTTGTAATTCTCTGGTTATCTGTATTGATCCCATCACCAGAATACATCATTGGGCTACTATTATCTTATATCAATGGCATATTATGATTCTTTTGCATGTCTTCTACTCATTGGACATAAGAGGTATTCAGAATCTAGTGTTTGTATAGAAGAGCATGATAATCGACTGGTTTACTGATGTGAATGTGTTCTGCCTGCTCTTTAATATATTGACCTCTTCAAGCTCTTTTTGTTGTGCATGATTGTTTATGTGGCTAGGAGGTAACTCAGTTACTTGTTCTCTCTCTTTATGCAGTTGGTGACTTGAACCATTTGATATCTGCCACAATGTCTGGTGTCACTTGCTGTCTGAGATTCCCTGGTCAACTTAACTCTGACCTCCGTAAGCTTGCTGTCAATCTGATCCCATTCCCACGTCTTCACTTCTTCATGGTGGGTTTTGCTCCGCTCACCTCAAGAGGATCTCAGCAGTACCGTTCCCTCACAGTCCCTGAACTCACCCAGCAAATGTGGGACTCCAAGAACATGATGTGTGCTGCTGACCCAAGACACGGGCGTTACCTCACAGCTTCTGCCATGTTCCGTGGCAAAATGAGCACAAAGGAAGTTGATGAGCAGATGCTGAACGTGCAGAACAAGAACTCTTCCTACTTCGTTGAGTGGATCCCCAACAATGTGAAATCAACAGTCTGTGACATCCCACCTACCGGTCTGAAGATGGCATCCACTTTCATTGGAAACTCAACATCGATCCAAGAGATGTTCAGGCGTGTGAGTGAGCAGTTCACGGCTATGTTCAGGAGGAAGGCTTTCTTGCATTGGTACACAGGTGAAGGAATGGACGAGATGGAGTTCACAGAAGCAGAGAGCAACATGAACGATCTTGTCTCAGAGTACCAGCAATACCAAGATGCAACTGCAGATGAAGAAGGCGAGTACGAGGATGAGGAGGAAGGAGAATACCAACAGGAGGAGTACTGAGGGATGAGTAAGTGTGTACCCCCTTTTAAACCAATTTAGTCATTCGTTTTTTTTTTCTTTTTAAAAGGAAACCTCAACTACCAGTTGCAGGTTTTTTTTTTATGTTGTAATGACAAATTCTGGATCTTGTTGACGTATTATGGTGTGTTGTTTGTGTACTTTTGCTCTTAAATTTGGTTCGGCTTTTCCATTTCGTCTTTAGTTTGATGAAGCTTCTGTTACCTGTGGAGTTATCATAGCCAAGCCATTATCTTCTTAGGGATTCTTAGAACATTAGAGAGATAATAACGTCAGGCCTTCTTTCTCCCTTATTATCTTTTTTTTCTTCATTCATTTTCTCCTTGTTCGAACACCTTCAACATCATCCTCGAGTACCAATCAAATTCGTAACTGTGGGTTATGATTTTATGTTGAAACTACGGTAAAAAAATGGTGTGATTAAAATCCCCATGAGGGTAGTTTTAGATTGTCCGTTATGGTAAATGTTGAGTGAGAAAGAGGAATCATCTATGAATACATTTCATTTGCAAGAATCGGCTATTAGTTTTGACTTCAAGATCATGGATTAGCTTCGTACCAGCGAGATTTGTCCTAATTGTCTGACCTGTTTGTCTTTTATATTATAATTTAGAGAAGAGAATAAAGAGACAACATTTACCAGTAGAAAAACTAGTGTTAGGGGCATGAATGGTTAGGACAACCTTACCAACATAGTCCAAATAAATTTTGAAGCAAAAGATCTTTGAGGATCCACACCATTTCTAACTCTATTCTATTTTTTATTTTAAAAATAGAATTAAGAGTAAAAATATAACAATGGTATCATATTTTTTACTATATAATAGAATAGAAAATAAGTTTACTCTATAAATAGAGTTTTTTTGTTTATTTTATTCACCACTCTATTTTTACTTTAAAATATAATATTATTAGAGTAGAATCTAATTTTATTGTGACGTTGTTTTATTTTTTTTTTAAATAGAATAAATCATTGGAAATGATTTTAGTGGACCATAAAAAAAAATGCTAGCGGCTGGAAGTGTGTTTGATTAAGTCCTATTTTGTAAGAGATTGGGCTAGTCTTATCTTAAGTTCGTTGCTTGAGTTTTTTAAAGAATAAGTTACTATTTTTAGTTTATACAATCGCTCTATTCAAAAAGTTAGTTGTAATAAAGTTTAATAAGAAAAAAAAAATATCTTTCAGAATTGGACCCTGGGGCAAAAAGAAATCAATTTCTAAACTATTATTTAAAAACAAATCTGACAAATATATGTTTTTCAAAATATCAGAAATATTTTTAAAAATAAATCTATAAAAATAAAAAATTACTTTCATATAAAAAAATTTAGATTTCTTTTTATTTTTAATATAAAAATACATGTATTTTTTAAAAAAATCGAATCTTATTTATTAAAAAAAAGGAAAATAATGAATTGGACACTAAACGGTCGCACCGCTTGCCTCCTATCTAAGCAGCCGGCCCTGGGTTCTTGTTGTCACAAATCCATTTACAACCCACCATTTACAGCCCTGGGTTCTTGTTGTCACAAATCCATTTATCAGACTGGCGTGAGGCAGTTTCAAAGTTATTTTAGGGCTTTCCTTTTATATAACCGCGAGTGCTGTTACTTATAATAGAAATATAGAATATTTGGAGAATGGTTTGATAAATATTTTAACCATTTTAGCAAAGGTGAGCAATTAATTATTCACTTGTTATACTTTCTTTGGAAAAAGGCGTGAACCTTGCCGTTTCCTGATACTTATTGTATCGTTTGACCGGAACTAAAAATATGCGAGATACATTTATTTATTAGTTATCTTGTCAACGAAGATAGTCTATTTTAAATATCTTTTTTTTCTTCTAAAATCATTTTTTAATATCATAATTTGTTAACTGCGATAAAACCTAGAAAAAGTTTCGAACTATTATATCGTCAAACTATATCTAATCTTTTTTGACAATGGTTTGTTATAAGTCCAAGCATTCAGATTTTCTGGTCGTGCTTTTACGAATCTATGTTTTAAACATTTGGATCGATTTATAAGAATTTTGATCTGTTCGGATATTTAAAATCTAAAAAAGATTTGAAATACTCGAACTTTATCATAATTTTTCTGACATATATCATATTTATATAATATTTATAAAATAATCAAAAATAAATTATTAATAATTGAAACTAAACGTTATTAAACTCTAAATTTACTATTTAAAATTTAATATTATTTAAAATCATTATTATAAAATAATAATGAAAGCTGCAAAAAATAAAATATTAATTAAATTATAAATTAAAATATAAATATAAAACACATGAAATCATAGTTTTGCATATCATGTTTTTAGATAGTGTACGAATCAGTTTTTATCAAGCCGAGTTCACTCTATTTTTTTATATGGGTCTATTCAGATCGATTCTTTTATTTCTGGTGTGTATGGATATACATTTTTTGGACCAGCTAGGTATGTGTAAATTTTTAGTTCAATTTTGGACCGGTTCTACTTTATATTTTTGGATCCTAGTACAATGCTCAGATCTGGATAATCGATTCAAAAATTTAAAGTAGATATATTGTTTATTTGATATTTATTTTTCAATCAAGATCCATGTTTAATTTTTAACTTTTCTTTGTCAACTGTTTAACTTTTAACTAGTTCTGTCTTTTTACGTTGACGACCACTGATGTTGTCAATTCTATTATTAACTTTTTGTTTTGTTAATAAACTATTGCCTTTTATTTTGTATGATGTTCCTTTTAAATCTACGGTCCATTTTCCGGCAGTTTTCTATTTTTAGTTTTGTTTGTCCTATTGGTTGATCTGGTCTCCAGAAGGAACACATTTAGTGCGATAAGATAGACTAGCTAGAAATCGTACTACACTGTTCGACCTAAGTTTGAAATACCTTCTGGCTAATGCAAGAGATGAAACGATCATTTGTTAGGCTCACTATATTAACCACCTGGACCAAAACTTAAGTCCAGACTGTTCAAATAGTGATAATTTAGTTACTAAAATGAATCGAACCCATGACTGATATGTGCACACCAAACCCTAAGTATTACTGGAAAATCAAATGTATTATATATATTTTTTTAAATTAATATTAATTTTAAAATAGATCGATCATATAATTTATTTATCTCAACACTATTGATTAAATAGTTGTAATTATTAAGAATACGAATACATTTTTGTTATTATTTTATTTGTGTGAAAAAATCAAAGTGGCACTCTTTAAAAAGGGATGGAGTATTAATCTTTTACCTATTTTATTTTTGTGTATTATGAACAAAATGGTGAATATCAACTACAATAATTTAGAAAGAACAAAAATGAAATTCTTCAAAATCGGGTTTTTAACTACAATATTGCTCATAGTCTTCGTTAAATTACAAAATCTATAGTTTGCCAAAAAGTTACAAAACCTATATAGTCACCAAATTTTAATGAACTTGTGGCTACTTTGGTGAAATTATTTGTAACTAGCAAAGAAAATCATACGAAAATGTTTTTTTTTGGGGTGCAAATGTTAAGGAAACATTATGGTAAAAATGAAGTGATCATCATAAAATTTCATGATACAATCTTTGCATATGCAACAATGTGTTTTTCCATGTTGAATGAATTCAGGGGAAAAGAAGATACTTGATGCGTATCCGGTTATTTCTTGTAACATGTTTATAAACTGAAAATGAAATATTAAAACCCAAAACAAAGCAAACCACACACAAACAGAAAAGTTAAGGAAATGCAAAATGCTATTTTCAGCAAACGCAGCCTGAAGACTGCGGGAGAGTGGTTTTCTGGTCATGAGAGGGCTTCTTGAAAGCAGTGCTTCCGAAGAGCAAGAAACCCACGGCATAACCGGCGATAGCAACGATAAAAACGCCGCCATTAAAGGACATCACGGCGAGCATCACGATATAGGAGAGGCCAGTCTTGAGAGTGTACACGGTGGTTTGAGCGATACCGGCAGCGCGGCTGGTGGCGTCACCACCACGGAGGATTCGAGAATGGGCGAGCCACTCGGCGATTACGGCGAGGAGGAAAACGACGATGAGACAAAGAGCATACATACCGGAGCTTGTCCCGGGCCATCCGGAGAAGAGAACCTCCGTGTTCTTGCCCCAGAAGAAGGTCATGTGCATCATCATCATGTGGGGTTTGGTTTGATTCGTCATTGATGATGATGGTGGCATGTTATGCATGTGATCCATGGCTTGATTACGGTAGGATTATGAGGATTTTTTGTTTGAGACAAAGAAAAACAAAGAGAGAATCGTTTTGAATTAATTGTGATTTTCTTTGTTCGTGTGATTTCTTAAATGTATGTAGTTTGTAGTTGTACTGTAGTACAAGTACAACAATCGTTGTGTTAGAAAATCTCCTAAATATATGTATTTACCTATTTTCAAACTGGATAACCCCTCTATTCTTTCAATTAGTATCATTGAACATCTAATTTTGGAATAAATCTAATAAAACTTGGATATAAAATATTAATATAAGATTTAGTAACTTGAACACCAAATTAATAAATTTGGTGTAGTAACCAAAATTGAAGCAAATAAAATTTATATAACAATTACTAACTCCATAAATTAGGTCAAGGACCAATTGCTGGCATAGAACTGATGAAAATGCCTTCCATAGTTGTTACAAGGTTTTAAAAATCATTTTAGGCGGCAAATCGATCGGTTATATCCAAAACAATTTGCTTAAAATCTTATTATTGAATCTGTTCAAACTTTAAGTTGTCTAAAACCGATCCAAATTGGTATAAATCGATTTAAATTGGTAAAATAAATTTAAATTGGTAAAACTCATTTAAATCAACTAACATAAAATTAAATTATGGCTAATTTATCTATATATTATTAATCATATTTGTTTATAATTAGATTGCGGTGTTGAGTTGGTATAGAGATATACTAGAGTTTTGATCTGCACGACTGTGCGGGTATTTGTTTTTACTTATTTATATATATATATATATATATATATATATATATATTATTTTTTATAATCACTAGATTACATTTTTAACACTTGTCATTTTTTTGCCTTAAAAAAAATACAGACTCATGACGACGTTGCGAACCAAACTGGTAGTTTTGAATCCATATGGACGACAAAGGTCGGTCGTTTCCTAGAACATTTGTCACATGTTTTAAGTTTTTATCATTTCTTAAAACACAATAATTTGATAGTTTTTCATAATTAGAATTTGTAACTGAATTTTTCTTTTTGTTATGATAATTAGGGCTCGTATAAAAGGAATAATTATGACTATTAAATATGGATTGGAATATACGTATTAATAAAATCAGGCACACGTTAAGTTCATCTAGCTATAAATTTCTGATTTTAGAAAATTATGTAGTTATTGAATATTGTAATATTCTAAAATCGTAAAGTTGTTAAATTAAGAGGGATGTTAATCAGTCATGTATTTTAATAGATTTTAGTTCTAAACACAATTCACTGTTATTCGAATGATGACTTTAAATTATATTTTAAAATTCATTGCTATTCAATGAATGATTTAAATCCAGTTGTAAAATCTAATGTTATTCAACTTTCAAAGATTTTAAAAGTCTTTGTATTTTAGATTCATTTCAAATAATTTTTTATGAAGTCTCAATGGTAGATGATTAAACACAAAATCACAGAAATACTGAATAGATTTTAGAATCCATCAACTTAAAATAATTTAAAATTTTAAAATTTGATTTATTGCAAAAAAAATAATTAAGTGATTTTAAATCACTGATTTAATAACGGCCCCTAAAAAGAATATTTTCTTCGAAATAACAGTGAATTTGACCGGGTTAATTAATAATCAAAATATGAAAATCGTATGACAAATGTAAGTGGGTTATGTGTGACCACTGTGTTATGTTGCTTAAAATGTTTATGATTAATATTTCAAAAAGACATTTATTTCATTAATGAGGACTCTAGGATTGGTTTAAATTTGAGTGGCAATAAAAATATGTTAATAAGGTTTTATTTGTAATTATCTTTTCTTATTATTCCTAGACTCACCTACAATAGAAACTCTATAAATTAATATTTAATAAACTAATAAATACAAAAAAATAATAAATTGTATATGTCCTAGGTTTGGTTAGTGTAAAATATGATACAATTCAATAATACAGTAACAAATTAATTTTTTGAAAACATAATATAAATATATGGTTCCAGTATAAATATAAATAATAATTATTATATATGTTATATAAATATAAATAATATATAAACATAAAATTTCCCCTTGTTTTTATTCACTGTGATATCTTTGTATTTTTAATATTCCAAGACATATCAATGTTATTTTGTCATTTTACATTTAAAATGCATTTACATTTATGGTATATACCAAATACTTAAATAAGAACAATATAAAATTTTAATCTATAAAACTTAATCAATTCATATATCGTAAAACTAAGCATCCTTCTCTTTTTTACATAATACACACTTTAATAAATATATAAATAAAAAAGAAAAAAATTCTGTATATATTAATAAAATATAAAAAAATCTAACATTATTAATTTATAGAGTTTTTATTCTATATATATTTTACAAGATTAGGAATAGAAAAGGTGGCTGTTGACTATTTTCAAGAACTCTTCTCTACCTCTCTGTCCAGAGATATGGACGCATATCTTCGCTACATAAAACATAAGTTTCAGTGCCCACAAACGACATTCTTACAGCTGAACCATTGGAACATAAAATCAAGAAAGCTCTGTTTGATATTAATCTGGATAAGGCCCGAGGCCCGGATAGTATGACGACTAGACTCTTTCAAAAGTTTTGGCATGTTATGCACAAAGATATCATTCGACTAGTGAAAGATTACTTTATTGATGGGAGATTTAACCCGAGACTTAACCAAAACAGCATTTGCCTGATCCCAAAGAAAGAAAAACCAAGACAGATGTCTAAGTTTAGACCTAGACTCTGCAACGTCAGTTACAAGATCATCTCAAAACTGTTATCTAAACCATTCAAAAGGTTTCTGCCTGACCTGATTTCAGGGGCCAAATCTGATATTGTGGCTTGACAGTTGTTCACAGACAATATCCTACTAGCACAAGAGAATTTTCATGCTTTCCGGACAAGCAACCGAGCTAGAGAAGCTACATAGCCATCAAGACGAACATGAGTAAAGCGTATGACAAGTAGAATGGAGCTTTATTCGGGCCTTAGTGCTACGTTTAGGGTTTGCGGAAAAGTTGGTTAATCTTTTGATGTTTTACATTACACCGGTTTCTTCTCAGGTTATCAATGGAGAACCCATGGGTAAAATTACCCCCACGAGAGGGTTGAGGTAGCGTGATCCATTATCCCTTTTCCTCTTCATATTGTGCACTGAAGCTCTGATCTCTCTCCTTAAATGAGCGGAGGAAGAGAAGCGCATTTTGGAATTACGAGTTGCCCCAACCAGCCCCCGGATTTCACACCTCCTCTTTGCGGATGATAGCCTCTTCTTCTGCAATGCAGAAGTGAGACAGTACAAGGAATTTTTAGACATTTTGGATTCCTTTGGAAAGTCTTAGGGACAAAGACTTAATGCGGCTAAGTCCTCCATCATTTTGGAAATAAAGTTGATTTTAGCGTTAAACAAAGTATCAAAGGCGTTCTTGGATTACTACTGAAGGAGGGATGTGAAAATATCTAGAACTCCCAGAACAAATTTGTGGTTCTTAGATGAAAATCTTCTCCTACGTACAAGATCACCTCAATGGATACGTTTCTTCCTGGTCGGCTGGATTACTCTCGAAAGGGGGTAAAGAGGTTCAAATAAAATCAGTGGTGCAAGCTGTGCCGACATTTAGTATGTCGTGCTACTTGCTTCCACAAGGCATAGGGGAGAAACTAAAAAGCGCAATCTCAAAATTTTGGTGGAACTCGAGTCAAAAGAACTGAGGTTACATTGGACTGCATGGGACAAGATTTTGTTCCGCATGATCAGAGTGGACTCGACTTTTTAACATAATTTTAATGTTGCTTTATTAGGAAAACAACTTTGGAGATTGATCCAGTTCCCTACCTCCCTTCTCGCCCAAGTCTTAAGAAGACGATACTATAATCATCAAGCCCTTTAATCAAGGTTTATCACCCCTTTGAAGGATCGCAAGGTTTACTCACCTTCCTAACCGCAAAATGGCCTAAAAAAACTTACTCTATAAATTCAAGATATAATGTGTGTGACTTAGAAGTTCAGGTTGTACAACCAAATATCAATGGTTTACAGCCATGTGTGGAATACTCCTGCTCCTAGAAAAATGACACATTTCATGTGGCATGTTTTGACATGATGTATTGCGACGACATAAATATTTGCTTATAGACACTTGGGCACTGATAGGAGCTGTCCTAGATGCGGTGACCCTGATGAAATCATTAACCATCTTGTTTTTGAATGTCCCCCGCCCTACAGGTGTGAGATTTATCGAACAATCTGTCCCTTCCGGGTTACTTCCCGAGTATCTCTGTTTATCCAAACATGAATTTCCATATTTGGAAGAAGAAAAACGTGGCCGATGTGGAATCACTTATTGAAACATTCCCATAGATCTTATAGTACTTTTGGAAGGCATGTAATGATAAAGTTTTAAATGGAAATTATGTATCACAAGTTGACACCCTTCAGCTAACTTCCATTGAAGTCAAATGCTGGAGAAAAGCTAGCTTACCCGACGATGGAGAGAAATAGGGAGCACATATTTCTCCTTCAACTCGCTCGACTCCCCCTGTGCACCCTCAATGACCTACCTGTCAAATCGATGCGTCATGGATTGATAATGGCATCGAAAATGGCACGGTCAGTGATCTAGGGTGGTTCTACAATGATCAAATGAGAGTCAAGAGATTTGGACTTCAAAGGTGCCGGAAAAACCTATAAGCGCTCCACGCTGAGTTGGAAGGACTCATATGGGCGATTTCATGTTACATTGCACCATGATTCATATGGAGACAGATTGTTCCGACCTGGTGGACATGATTGCAAACCCTGCCGAATGGCCGGCATTTTCCTCCGAGCTAGTCTAAGAGCATCTCCAACCCCACTCTATTTTTCAATCTAAAATAGAGTTTAGAGTAAAAAATGCTCCAATGGTACTCTATTTCTCACTCTATTATAGAGTGAGAAATAAGTTTACTCCAAATATAGAGTAATTTGTTTTTTTTTTCATCACTCTATTTTCTACTCAAAAATAGAGTACCATTGGAGCAAATTCAAACTCTATTATAGAGTTACTCTATTTTAGAGTAAAAAATAGAATAAGCCATTGGAGATGGTCTAAGTACGACATATACGAGCCAAATTTTTAGAGTTCAACATTTCCCGTATACCTAGAAAAATGAATTTACATGCAGATTCTCTCGCCAAGGATGCGAGAAGTAGCGGTGTCCTCTTTTCCCATATAGATCAGACCCATCCGGATAGAGCATATCTTCAGAACGACTCAAACCCGCTTACCACTTGATCTTAGAAGATGGGCGTCGACCAAAAAAAAATACTTTACAAAATTAATGAAACACATCAAGCTTCCAAACCTATATGATATCAAAACCATCATTTTAGCTGCCATCTACATTTCAAAACGGCTTCATCAAACACATCCCCTATTTCAACCAATGAACAACTCACCCTCAGAAATTAAACCTTGTTATCTCCGTTGAAATTCTAACCAAGAGTTTATTGAATTATTCCCGCACATTTTCAGGTGAAGTATCTTAGCATGAAGGCCTCATTAGTCCAATGATGGACTAAAGACATGCTTTACAAATGACCAGTTCACCCAAACATAATCCAAAATATTTTTACTTCATCATCTCCTTAAACCAGTTCCATTTCCTGGCATGTCAGTTGGGGCACCTATACACTTTTGTATTAAATTATGTTGTTTCGAAGTTTCATTTGTCTGTTTCTGCTATTCGCAAAATCTTTGTCACAAATTGCCTTTCTCATAATTAACTCTACACTCAAAACCTTGAAAATCATATACTCCGATGTTTGGAGTTCCCCAATCCCATCTCAAGAAAAATACGAATATTACATCATCCTAATAGACCATTACACCCGATATTTTTTGTTGTATCCACTTCAAAAAATCACAGGTTCGTGAGACATTCATCACGGGTTGAGAAGCAGTTTCAGACACAAATAACGCTATACTCTAATAATGGTGGCGATGTTATTTCGCTCTGGTCCTTCCAAACAGAACAAGGCATCGCTCATCTTACAACACCTCCACACACTCCCGAGCACAATGGGCTTGCAGAGTGTAAAGACATGGATGTTGTTGAAACTGATATGACACTCCTATCACAAGCGTATGTACCAAATAGTTTCTAGACTTATGCTTTGGCCACAACAATCTATCTCATCAACAGATTACCAATGCATATGCTATCAATGGAGATTCCATACCAAAAGATGTTTCAACGACCACCTAACTATCATAATCTCAAGATATTAAGATGTATGTGCGTCCCAAGTGTGTTTCTTGGATATTCACTTATTAAAAGTGCCTACCTACGCATGGATAGTGTTGCAAACCAACTATATGTCTCATGACATGTTTAGTTTGACGAAACCAGACTCTTTTTTCTGAAAAATACAACTTAATCTTCACAGATTTTAAACTCTGAAAAAAAAACATCATGAAATATGACTGTCGCACCTCATCCTCATAAAGCTCAGTCTCTGTCAGTACCTCAATCCACGGTGCCCCTGAGATAAGTTCTTCACATGTTGACGCATCCGGTGACGACATAAACACAAATAATGAGAAAGAGTTCAAAGATATGACCACCACTACTACCGACAAACAATAACCCATGTGCTATTCCTCTAAACCATATTTCTTTATTATCTAATACTGACCCAATCAAGCCATTTCAATTATACCAGCGACCCAAAACAAATTCCAAACAAATACCAATACAACCCAACAAACAATTTCATCGTCTTTAGCCTTTCAAAAGAAACAAAACAACAATAAAAGTCAGAACCACACAATATCCATAAACCAGAACCAACAACCATAAATCAAGCCTTGCGAGATGCAAGATGAAAAATGCATGTTCAGAGGAATTTAAAGCTAAAATGTAAAACAAAACATGAGATTTGGTTCATCCTTCACCGAATCAGAATGTGGTGGTCTGTCACTGATATTAACTACTAAATTGTTATTTGATGATACACTTGACATTTACAAAGCACGACTTGTGGCACGTGATGAAAATTAACAATACGAGGTTGATTTTTTTGAGACTTTCAGTCATGTTATAAAATCAACCACAATAAGAACCGTACCCATAATTGCAGAAAGCAAGGATTCGCCACTCAAATAACTTGATTTAATGGTAGCTCAAGTGTTTTTGGTAACGGTTTTGTAAACGCATCTACTAGCTTATCATTTTGTTTCCAGTAGATTTTCTTGATACTTTGTAAACAAGATTCTAGTAATAGAGTGAACCTGCAAAAATGGCAAGACACAGCAAATGTTAGAAGATAAACCAAGAAAGATATAGAATTGTAATAGAAATCATTATGTTAGAGAATATACCTTTCCACCAGTTTCCTCTAGATGCGTCCATCGAGTTGTTTCCACTAGCCTCATTGTTTCCTCCGGACTGAGCCTTGTTAACCTGAAATGATTAAACATTCTTGTCAAAGTCAAGTATCATCTATCTTTACCCTGAAATAATCAAATATTAAGTGATTATGTGCATCATTAGCAATACGAATATATATAATCAGGACTCACGGTATGGTAAGTATTGTTTCTTGTTGATCCAGAATAAACGTCTTGACCACCGTAGTAAAGAGACGAACTTAGATTGCAGGTTGCAGATTCTTGGCATTGGCCTGTGGAGAAACCACAAAACGGAGGAGATAACATATTCGTTAGACCAGCTGGATTCAGATTACTTTCTTGACTATTTCTTGACTAAAGAACTGTGAGCTCAAACAAAATTTGAAGAATATTTGATCCGTTCTTCGCATTATATAGCTATGTATTGAAGTTTGTTTATGATGGATAGAAAACAGAGTAAAAGAATTGGAATTTATTCTGATATAAATGCTAAAAACGGTATGAATTTTGCTTAGTTTCAAGAAAAATGAAGCAATTTGGACAATTCTTGATTCAAAAATGAATCAGAGGGTTTTCTGACAAAGCTTGGCTTAATGTAAAGAAAAAGGAACCATATTGATTCAAGAAGGGAGACAAGTCTTCTGAGGTTTATTATATAGCTATGTATTGAAGTTTGTTTATGATGGATAGAAAACAGAGTAAAAGAATTGGAATTTATTCTGATATAAATGCTAAAAACGGTATGAATTTTGCTTAGTTTCAAGAAAAATGAAGCAATTTGGACAATTCTTGATTCAAAAATGAATCAGAGGGTTTTCTGACAAAGCTTGGCTTAATGTAAAGAAAAAGGAACCATATTGATTCAAGAAGGGAGACAAGTCTTCTGAGGTTTAAGTAAACAGTTCTCAAAACAAAAACAGTTGGGGAACGACTTTTCCACTGACCTAGAGACCCATGTTTGGAGCTTAAGATCATGTTTCCTGTTGTTCCCTGAAATCTCGAAGAATAAAATTCAAGAACCAATCAGAAAAGGCAACAGAAACAACTATAAAAAAGAAGAAGAGATAAGAATAATAATAGAACCTTGGAGGGAGGAGGGAAAATGGAGCTGAAGTTGGAGGAGGAAGAAGGTTCCTTGGGGCCAAAGAGCTGATTAGTGAAGGAAGAAGAAGATGATGATCCGACTTTCCCTTTACCTTCCATTTCTACTTTCTGTTTCTTAAGAGTTAAGACTAATAAGTTTTTGAAGAGAAGAAATGTGTAGAGTAGATGATGAAGAACCAAGAAGAAGATAGTTTGATAAGGTGAGTAGCCACAACAAGATCAGTGGGTATATATAGACAGTGACAATGCTTGCTACTATAATCACATGACAAGTCAAAGAGAAACTAATCTTTAACCGCTTTAATACAGTTTAATGGTATTTTTTCTAGTCAAAATATTCTAGGATTTTTAACAAATCTTGTAGACATCTGTACTAAAAATCTCAAAGGAAAGAATATTTAGGACTTCTACATGTTTCCAACCTTTCTTGATCACAAATAGCCAAACAGAATTGTACTGGAGCTTCTTTCATCCCACTGATGTCGTAAAAAGAAGATTTTCACGTCGGGAAGATTTTCACGTCATTATCAAAAGATCTCTCACCAGTAATGTCACGTTTATAAAGAATGGTCAAATAGCTTTGATCCCATGCTAAACATGTTCTCCTTGTCTCGTCAAGTAGATGCCATAATGTTTACTTATATTTCTTGTTTTTTTTAACAATATGGTAAAGGATAAAAAGAATAATATCACATAATATTCGAGATACTCGTAATGGATTTGGTCATGTGCGGTGAACCAATCAACATGGCACTTACTTAATGTGCGGCATATGGGAAACAAAAAAAACGTGAGCGGCAGGATTCGAACCTGCGCGGGCAAAGCCCACATGATTTCTAGTCATGCCCGATAACCACTCCGGCACGCCCACGAGGACAATAACAGGAAACCTCATCTACTTAATCAACAATAATAAATCTCTACCAAATTGTTGATGAAGAAATAATAAAAAGAGAACCCTTCCACAACCTGAGAGGCCAGTAAGAGAAATCTGGAGAACTTATCAGCATAGAATCTTATCTAGAAAAAGATAGATTGTTTGACAAAAAAAATTGGTCTTTGACTAATAGTATGAAGCATCAGAACAAGCATCTGAGTCCTCTCTCTAAGAGTATTTTTGTTGTGATGTAACACTTCAGTTATCTATTGACTTTCATTTTTTCTTTCCATTTGCTCAGATCTGGTTATTATTCTTCAAGAGAATTCTGGATCTTGATCAAGATATACTTCCCCTGTTACTATTGCTCAGAGCCTGCACAATGCACACAAAGTCATGAATTACTGTCGCAAACCCTTCCCATGTTTCATTATGCATTACAAGATTCGAACTGATCAACAATAAGATATGATTTAAGTGCCAAAAGATTAAAATTTCATAAGTGGAGAGACCACAAATTAAGAGAACAAAAAACTGAGATGGAAGAGTTTAGAGTGGTTTGTGCATACACAACTCAACATCTACCAAAAATCTCTTCAGGGGGATCATAAGCATGTTTCTCAGGGAACAACTCCTCGAAATCTTTCTTCACTTTGTTTCTCAAAAGCGGATGCGGCAAAAGGCCCTTCAACAGAACCCTAAAAGGCAACTCTTCGGGGGGATCTGGAGACTTCAACATGTCTTCATACACATTCATGGCATCAGCGGGACATCCATCTCTGAGAAATCCTCTGATAACCTCAGTGTAAGTCTGAGAATCCGGAAAGAGGTTCTCTTTCTTCATTTTCTCCCACAAGCCCATCGCTTCATCCATTCTTTTACTCTTAGCTAGAGATACTATAAGGTCCTTGTACATAAACACATCCGGTTGGTACCATTCCTGTTTCTGGATCACCTCGAACATCTGTATGTTCAAGAAGCCAATCATCAACAACATAATAGGAAAAGACACCAACTACAAGAATATGCTCTGTAAAGACATTTCGTCGAACAGTTCATGTGCACTTCCATAAAACTTTACATCTAAGCAAAATTCTCTCGAACAGCGACAATGAGGAGATACACAGATCGTAGTGCTCGACAAATCACCAAAAAAAAAGGCACCCACATGAAACGAAGCTAAAAGCAGCGCAACTAAAGATAAGCTGAAAACGAAGAAGGTGAAGAAATGACCTTGATAGCAAGCGCAGTCTCTTCTTGTCGTTCAAGCTCGCCGATAACAGCTAACATGTCAAGCTTCAACAATCTGAAAACATGGGTCTTTACAAACTTCTCGAGCTTCTCGTCGTCTTCCTTCAACCTCTTGAGACCCAGGATGACGAAAAGGGCCTCTTTTCCGATCAGCTTCTTACCTCTCCAGAGAGGACCCCTTGGCCTCCCGTCGTGGAACTGGGCGACGAACACCGTGGAGGGTTTCGGCGGAGTGTAGGGTTTTAGATTTAAGAAGGAGATCCGATGTATTGAAGGATTTCTAGTTAGGGTTTGGAAGAAAATCGAAGCGAAAGTTGGGAGTTTTCGCGACAAGACGCGAATTGCAGCCATCTCTCTCTGGTTGTGGTGAAATTGTGCAACTTTGTGGTATCGCATACCACCATAAACATACAACGGTAGAGAAACTGGCAAAACGTCGACGTTTTTTAGTACTGTTTGGTTAATTTAATTGCTCCATAGGTTGTACAAAAAATGTTATGGGCCATTAAAAATAATTTATGGGCCAACATATATATATTTGTTTTGATTAATATGTTTACTAATTTTAAATTAAATATTTTATGCTGGTTGGATTTTTTAAAAGAGCAATTTGCGAGAAAATTACACAATAACTTAAAAATTTGCAAATATGAAAAAGCACATGGAAACATGGTTGTTAGAGCAACTGTCCGGGAGTATTTTACTATATGCTCCTTTCCTTAATTAGGTAGTCTAAATTTTAATAGAGAAATTCTCTAGGATAACTATTTTTTAAGTTTTTACAATCTATTTTATCCCCCTTTTTTTTTTTGTTAAAGAAATTGATTGTCGTTTTACCTATTCTAACTGAAATTATTAGTTTAAAACCATTGACAGAAATTATTGGACGAAGATGCATTTTCAAATACAAAACTTCCAGTTCAGAATGGAGAAAGAAAGGATAAACATATGCGAAATTCAACGTCAAGCTCATAAGGATAACTTGTGCGTCAAATAAGACCAACCTGATCATCATGCATTATAAGAATGGATCATCATGCATTGATAGTTTCTTACATCAAAACATATTTAATGTTTATTAAGATCCAAAAAGTTCAGTTTCTCTCTCTAGTCGACAAACGAAAGGTCCTCAGTAGCTCCGGCGCTGATCGGCGCGTCCAGCCGCCCGAGGCCTCCTCCTTCTCTCCTTTGTTTTCATCTTTGCTTCCCGGTCATTTACCCTATGCTTTCGCCTTGTTCTGGCCTCTGGTCAATCGCGTCTCTGTCATTAAGCAACCGTGCACGAGGGCTGTCGATGATGGTGAAGACTTGAATTGTTTGGAGCTGTAACACAGTGGCATGTAGGGACTCTGATAGGCGGAGTCGGCTTTTTACGGCTGAGAGAGGATTGTGTTTTCCTTTTAGATCCTCTCTCACGATCTCCTTGCTCGTGGTGATGTGCTGGTACGCTCTCTGGTGGTGCTGCGAAGTCTCTACTCGTGTTGTGGAGCTTCTGTAGCTATGTCCGGTGAGGCGTGTGACTTCATCGATTGGAATCGGGAACCCTTACGGGTCGCCGGGGTTCTCCTCCTCTTTGGCGGACTCGAAGTCAGCTTCGGTGGTGGTTTACTTCGAAGGCGAGTCGAGGTCGGGTATGCAGGCGAAGTTGATGGTACCTGACCGTTCCGGTTCGTGTAGGCGTGCTGGCCGGAGTCCTACATAGTCGTCTATGGATGTTTCAAGCTCTGTTTCAGTGCTCCACTTGCCTTTCTAGCATCATTTTCATGTCACCATTTCAAGTATCTGAAACTCTTCCATATTAGTCGTCTGGCGCTTCATGGATATATATGGTTATAAGTATGGTGGAGTTCATCGGGAGCCAGCTACTCCGGAGACGACACGAGAAGCCTCGGCATCCGAGGCAAAAAAGAGAACTTCACTTTCGACCGATTTTAAAGAATTTTGAAAACGAACTAGCGGAATGTGTCAGGTTTAGTGGGCGGGCGAAGCTAGCTTTGTATTAGTTTGACTTTGAAAATTTTGTTCAAAACCTACTTGTAACCGGATTTAAAAATTCCCGTTTTTATGGGATGAGATATATATATATATATATATTTTAAAGGCATATTTATCTTTCTTATGACCGTTTTGATATGTAGCAAGAAAAATTAATGCAAAGAAAAGGCTAACAGTTAATTTTATTCCAATGTTAAGAAGTAGAGTAGGTAGAAAAAACTGAAACATCATAAACAATCAACATAGCATGAGCAGTAAAGAATGTTTCATAATCGACGATTACATATGAAGACATAAAACTGAGTCTGACTCACCAGTTTGCGGCGTAAACAACGATGGGGCTTCTCACAAAGTGGAATCCATCAGACCAGATCAGTTGTGAAGACGCAACAAGTTCTCCACCTCCGAGACCTTTGCCTGAAACGGTCACCGTGAAAGACTTCTTCTCGTGCTTCGACTTTAAAGAAAATTCGTCGGGAATGACCTCGACGTTGAGCTTAGATCCCACTACTTTCGCTTTGTAGGTAGTGTTAGACGTTCCAACGTTAGTGACTGTCCGACGGAAGGTCACTTTGAATGGTTTTGTCGCCGGGACTTGAGCAGTCATGGAAGGATAATTTAGGTTTCGAGGTAAAGATTTAGACTGTGCTTTAGTGCAAGTGCGGCTTTCACCGGAGATAAGCCTTAAGTTCTTTCCAGTGTAGTTCAAGCCGCAGAGAAAAGCGATGTAGTCTGACTTACTAGCTTCATAGACCAGTCCAGGATGAACTGCGGCTAACGGATTGACATGGCCTGCTCCGGATGCAAACTCAGGCATCAAAGTAGATGCATTCACTGGCCAAGCTGTAAGAAACCACAAAACAAAGTATTCTAAATATTTCTTGTGACACAAGGAAGGTATGGTTCCAAGACAAACCAACAGAGTATTTTCAAAAAAAAAGAGTGGAATTTATAGAGTACTTACCGGTAGTCATGATGGCGGATTGGATCATGGACGGAGACCAGCGAGGGTGAAATGTTTTGATGTAGGCGGCAACACCAGCAACGTGTGGACAAGACATTGAAGTTCCACTAAGAATAGAGTACTTCAGATGTCTTGTATCTGCAATACTTGGTGGAACAGAAGGAGAATAAGCAGCGATGATCTCCGTTCCCGGCGCTGTTATATCCGGCTGCAGTTCAAATTCAGGGTTCAATCAGACACAGAACTGTGGGAAAGACTGATATGAGTTATTTACATAATCAAAGTTTCTACACATACCTTCAAAATATCTGGAATGATTGGGTTAGGGCCTCGAGAAGAATATGAAGCAATGACAGGAGCTTTCTGGTTGAAGATTGTCTCACTTTTCAAAACAGCAGCTATGGGGTTTCTGAACCAACAAAAAAAAAATTTGAGCACTTGAGAGGGAGAGTTTTTATGATATTAATGAAACAAAGAGATGAGCTTTACTTTGTGGAATTAATATACGAGAGGACAACGTCATAGGCGGGTCCGGATAGAGCAGTGACTGGGAAAGAGAAGACCAAGGCAGTGTCTGTTCTTCTGCTCCTAGCAATGGATGCTACGGCTCCCATATATTTAGCTTCTTCCACGTTTTGAACGGAATCGCACAGCACAATCTTCCCGCTGACAAGTTTCCTGTCTAGACATCCTGGTGAGCAGAACCTGAAACCACAATTAACATTTTAGCCCGCTATGTGAAGAGCAAAATTTGTATGAAGAATAGATGTTTCTTGGGAAAGAAGTTACGCAGCGGAAGCAGCATCGCAGTTACTTGAAGCTGTTTTACCGTACACTACAGGGTACTTAGTTCCCTTAAGATCAAACGAGTTTACGGATCTTCCCTGTTTTGCAACAAGCAACAATGTTAAAAGAGGATAAGAAATGTGTTAAACCAACAAAGGTTTGTTTCTTGGTACTCACGACAACTGTCTTGCCGTCTCCAAGAACAGCTTTAGTGACGAAAGCGCGGTTCGTGTTACTAGCACCGACGGTGAATATCCACGGTGCAACGCTTGTGACCGTACTAAGTTCTGGACCACTGTTTCCAGCGGCATTCACTGTAAGGATTCCCTTGGCCATGGCATGGAAAGCCCCAATTGCGATAGTATCCTCATGGAATGGCAAACCCTTATCGTCACCGATGGAGATGGTGATGAGGTCCACGTTGTCCCCAATCGCATCATCAAATGCGGATAGAATTCCGTCAGTAGTGCACCCTTTGATACAAGGATCACATACTTTGTAAACCGCTATTCTTGCCGCTGGAACGCCACCTCTCGCGGTTCCATTGGCTAGTCCGTAAAAGCTCACATCCTTAACAGCGTTTCCAGCTGCCGTAGAAGCTGTGTGTGATCCATGTCCCATGTTGTCTATCGCTGAGTGAGGAACCCCCTTTATTCTGGGTGTGTAGTTCCTAGCACCAATAACCTTGCTGTATACAACAACCACATCATCCACATTCAAACTATTATATTGACAAATCTAACAATTTAAATAGTATGATGAATTTGAGTAATTTTATACTTGTTGCAAGAAAAGTGTTTGCTCCCTTGGCAAACTCCTTTCCATTTCTTAGGAGGAGGGCCAAAGCCTTTGTCACTGAAGCTGTCGGATAAAGGGTTGATTCCACTGTCCATGACACCAATGATCGTATCGCTCTCGATGCTAGGGTTTCGCTTTGCCCTTTTGCCTTTCTTGAGACCCACGAAATCCCACGACGCCGTCGTTTGAAGTTTCAGTGTTTTGCTAGGGAACACGGATACAACGTCTTCCGTATCTAAGAATATGAATACAAAGACACGTTATACTTTCACAAAATAATTAATACACACAAAGATTAATTAGTTACTAAACGTTAGAATAGTTATTGTGAAATCTTTGTCCCAAAAAAAAAAAGTTATTGTGAAACCAAAAAGAGGAGACAAATAGTAATTTGAATCTCAATACATATTTTTGAAAATTCCAGTTAAATATTAATTTTAACACTTACTTGCTAGTATCTGTCTTTCGGATTCGGTTAGCCAGGCCGCAAATCCGTTGAAACTTCTTTTATAATTCCTAACCAATCGACTTTCGATTGAACTACAGACAAATATATTATATGTTGTAAAAATATATCGGTGGGATCATTTGATCCATTTTAACTCCCATAAATATAAACTTAGTCGAGCTTTAGTTACAATCGATATATATACAAAATGAAACATTAATATGGAAAGAATTTAATCAGGATTGATCTATGGAATATTAATTGATCGTACCTCTCTCCGGTGGCTTCTTGAAGAATACTAGTGTGATGGGACATTGGCATGTAGTCAACACGAGCAGGAAGTGCTCCCATGTATACTATATACACCTACAAAGATCATCATAGTTTGTCATATAAGTCAATAATTAAAACCAAGGATGATTTCTGCACTTACCTGTTTATCTTGATCATTTTTGGCTGCTGAGGTGCAACTCACAAACAAGACAAAGAGACATGAGAGGAGACAATAGGAGCCTGCAGGTTTTGCCATTTTCTATTGATTTAGTAAAATAAAAATATATGAGAAAGAGAGAATGTAACGATCATTTATAGGGAGAGATTATGTACGGGGTCTAAGAACGTAAACAAATCCTTAGAATGTTCTTTAAATGTTGAAATATTTATGGCAATGCAGTGCACTTTCCATATTAATGTATTAGATTGAAACGTTTATTTGTTACCGTTTCTTAGTCCACTATTTTTCATATGGACTAGTATTAAATAGAAAGAAGCATAATTTGACTTGATATATAGATAAATAAATAAATAAAAATTCTTACTGATTAATGACAACTAAAATCGACTAAACACCATTTGAAACGAATGTTTTTGGAAAGTTGATTGATTTTTTTTTGTCACGTGTATAACGTAATGTTGTACAAAATTATTTGGCAATTGTATAGCCATATGGGAAATGTATATACTGAATTTTCAGAAAAAAATGTATATACTGAATTCGGTTTATAAGGCACCAGGCAGCCTAATTTTGCGAGGCAGGTTAATCATTTCGCTTTACATGAACGAAATATCCTCCACTCAGGGGCAGCCTAATTATGCATATATCTAAACATTCTAGAGATAGATTACATTTTATATAGGAATTAATAAACCTAAGTATTTTCCATAACACCGAAAATAAGAATGATAAACTAAAAATAGACCCCAACAAAATGAATAAAATATGGGACATTTGCTAAAACTAACCCAAATATTCAAGTCAAATGTAAAAGTATACCCCACTTTCAGTCAAATGCAAAACCAACCTAAAGGAGTAATGAAAGTACTATTTAACCCTTATGACCAAACAAAAAATAGAAATGTATTTTACGTTTCTATCCTTTGCAAGTCTACATGTAATAAAAGAAGTCTACATATATATAGACTTCCTACGAAGTCTACTTTATAGACTTGTTTTGTAGTCTACACTCTAATTTGATCTAATAATTTAATTTTGAAAATGTATAAAAATAATTATTGTGATATTTTTAACTAATCATCAATATAATGGATAATATGAAGTAAATAAATTAAAATTTCATATAATCGAACAATTTTGAAGAATATATACTAATTTAGTTATCATGTGTTAGACTATGTTCATAGTTTAGAAACAAAAGAATCTAACATGTTATGTCTTTTAGTAGTTGATTTCATAGGGTTAGATTTTAGATTTTTTTTTTTTGTTTTATTAACTTAAATCTGCATACTAATGTTTAGTAGTTTATATTTTGTATAAATGAGACTTTTTGATTATCAAGCAAAACATTTAGGGTTTAAGATTTGTGGTTTAGGGTTTCGTAGACCTACAATAAAGTCTATTTATCTGAAGACGTCTTTTTCAGTCTATATTTTTCAATTTGTTTTACAAAAAATCATTATATTTAAACTAAGTTAAGTTCCTTACGAATAAAAAAGTGAAATCATATACTATAACTATTAAAAAATAAAGAAATAAATTTAATAAATCATATATTAAAATTACTAAAATAATAAAGAATAAATAACAATAATTAAATTATTATAGTAGACTTCCAAAAAGGTCTACTATGTTATAATAAGATCTACTCCAAAATTTTAATTTTAGTAGACTTCAAACGAAGTCTACAGTATCGTAAATTTTAACCTAGTTACATTTGTGTCTCCCTATATAAACAAAATTTATACAATCTCTCTCTAAAGTGGCTGCACAAGTTTTTAAAACTCTCTCCCTTCTTTTTTTTGTCATCAGCATTAACAGACTCATACAGACTCTGTGAACCAAACTGGGACATGTCTATCCATGTGAACGACGAAAGACGGCTGCTTCCTGACACTACGTGCTAGGCTATCCGCCTTTGTATTTTGCGTTCTTGGCACATGGACAATCTCTGATCGGAAAAAACTTTCTTTCAGGACTTTAACATCATCTAAATAACTTGCAAAAGCTGGCCATTCTTCTGGTTCCGAAACCATCTTCACCAATTGAGAATAATCCGTTGCAAATGTAACCTGAAATTGTCGTAAGTTCCTCATACACTCCATTGCCCAAAGTAATGCTTCCATCTCCGCATGTAGAGGAGATAGACTAGCCCTAACATTCCTTGCCCCCATCAATCCCTCAAAACCTTCTAAAGTACTAAACCACCCCTGGCCGGAGAAACCACTATCATCTTTCCAGGAACCATCAGTGTAGCACCATCTTCCTTGGATTAACGGTAATGCCGAACCCTCTGCATGTGGCCCTGCTCTCTGTTCCTTCACTATTTGCGCTTCAGCCCATAGTGTGGACTCTGTTTCTGCTAGTTTAATCGTATCCCTAGGATCCATATCAAGGTTACTAAAAACTTTATTATTCCTTCCTTTCCAGATATACCATAGAATCCATGCAAACTGATGATCGTCTAGCTGCGGAGAAACTCTCCAAAAAAGATGATCCATATTTGTAAAAAGAGATCCTGTTGGAAAAATAGCTGGATTTGATGGTATCTTGGATAGCGCCCAAACCTGTAATGCTGGAGGACATTCAAAAAATACATGGTTAATTGATTCCTCATCAGCGCCACATCGTGCACAACATATATCACCATTTATCCCTCGCGCTTGCAGATTCTTCTTGACTGCTATACATCCGGTCACCAGTTGCCATAAAAAATGTTTCATCTTCGGTGGACATCGAATTTTCCAGCAAAACGACTTTAAAGCATCAACTGTAGGTCCAAACATCACTGGTGGTCTATCTCTATCTGGGTAAACCCGCTCTACCTGATATCCTGATTTGACCGAATATTTCCCATTGTTTGTGAAATGCCAACCATCCCTATCAATCCTTTGAATTCTACTCAGAGGTATACTTTCGATAATTTTCACATCCTGTGGGTCCACTAGATTCCGAATTACCTGCATATTCCAATTTCGCGAATGAGGATCAATGAGAGAGTCCACTGTTAGGTCAGGGTAAGAATTGTGTTGGTTTTTATTTGCTGGTCTCGGGCGAGTGGTTGGGAGCCAGGGATCATTCCATACTGAGATGGATGATCCTGATCCCACCCGTTTGATTAGTCCTTTGCTAACCAGAGATCTAGCAGATGTGATACTCCGCCAGCCATATGACGGAGAGTATGAACGGATCGGTTCCAGGGGTGATGCATTCCTGTAATACCGACCTTTGAAGACACGAGAAAATAAAGTATTCGGCTTCTCAATCAGACGCCATAACTGTTTACCAAGCATCGCTGTATTGAAATCGGTGATGTCTTTAAACCCCAATCCTCCTTCCTCCTTGCTAACACATACCTTATCCCAAGATTTCCAATGCATTCCTCTTGTACTTCCACCTGGACTCCACCAAAAACGTGCTACCGCATTTGTCAATTTTTTCGCGGTTGCCTTTGGTAATCTATAGCAAGACATCACATGATTTGGCAATGCCGTAACTACTGATTTAATAACTACTTCTTTTCCACCTTTCGTGAAAAATTTGAAAGTCCACCCATTAACCCTTTTGTTAAGTCTATCTTGGACAAAGCTGAAAATTTGAATCTTTGAGCCCCCAAGATTTTCCGGTAATCCAAGATAAGTTCCCATTCCTCCAAGATTCTGAATACCCAAAATATTTCTTAATTCCTGTCTAGCTGATTCTTCAATCTTGTGCCCAAATTGGATTGAAGACTTATCAAAATTAATGAGTTGACCTGATACCATCTCATAATCCTTTAAAATCCGGAGAATAGATTGACATTCTTCTCTTTGTGCTTTACAAAAGAAAAGGCTATCGTCCGCGAAAAGCAAATGAGAAATTGATGGACATGCCCTGGCTACCTTCATACCTGTCAGCTGTTTCTCACTCTCCGCCTTTTTAATATTTGCAATCAAAGCCTCAGTACACAATATAAAAAGATAAGGTGATAAAGGATCTCCTTGTCGTAATCCACGCTGTGGAATAATGAGACCCCTTGGTTGGCCATTCAGTAAAACTCTCTCCCTTCTCTCTAAAACTTTCTCTCTTCTTTCTAAAATTCTCTCAATTGTTTCCAAATCTCTCTCATTATCTTCATTCTCTCTAAAATTTTCTCAAGTCTTTCTCACAATATTATCTTGTCATTTTAGATATTATGATTCATGGTTTTCATCTTCTCCTTTAAAAAATGTAAGTTTTAGATCTATAGATTTTAAATGTGTATTTTTATGTTTATTTCTCACAATATTATCTTTTTTTGGTAGGTATTATCACTCATGGATTTCATCATCTCTTCTAAAAATGTAAGTTTTAGATTAATAGATTTTAAATATGTATTTATATGTTTATATTCAAATAAATTTATAGATCAAGCTCTCTACATTAATTTGCTACTAGTTTACCTTATAAATTCTATTATGTAAAGTATTTTCAGATTTAAAATTATTTTCACATTTCAAAATATATAGATTTTTTCAGATCTGAAAATTATCAGACAGTGTAGACTTCTAAAGAAGTTTACTAAAGCTTGCAGACTTCATATGAAGTTTACTAAACCACAAAGTTTAAGCATACTTCATTGGAAGTCTACAAAAATATGACTTTAATTTTTTTTCTATGTTTTTTAATAATTTTATCTTATTTTGCAGGTATTTTCTTCCATAGTTGTTCTCTTCTCATCCTAGAAATGTAAGGTTTACATCTATAGATTTAAAATATGTGTTCTAGTATTTATATTCAAATAAAGTTACATATTAAAATTCATATTAATATGTCTTTAATTTATAACTATTTTGTCTACTAAATCATATTTTTAAAAGTTTTTTAGATTTAAACTTATTTCATATTTTTAGTGTATTTATTTTTCAGATCTATTTTTTTTATAGAGTAGACTTCATTTGAAATCTACTTAAAACTTACGGCTGGTAGACTTCAAACGAAGTATACTAGCCTTGACTTTTAAGCATATTTCATTAGAAGTTACTCAAATATGATTTTAATTTTTATCTTATTTTTCATAATTTTATTTTATTTTGCAGGTATTCTCTTCCAATGTTTTCAAATCATCTTCCCAAAAATTTAAGCTTTCCATATATTCATTATAAGATATTTTGTGTTTATAATGAACTAAATTTATAGATTCATACATTATCTTTTTGCTTTGTTACAAAGATGACAAAAAACCATTTTTGAAATATTTTCCAGAACAAAGTATTTTCAAATTTTCTAAATGCACACTTTTAGATATGAAAATTTTCCATTAGTGTAGACTTCAACTAAAGTCTACTAAACAATAACTTTACGTAGACTTAATAAAAGGTCTACTAAAATATGATTTCATTTTTTATCTTATGTTTTTCTCATAACTCTATCTTATTTTGCAGGTACTTTTTCCAAGACTTTATTTGAAGCATCAAGATTATGAAAAATCACACATACTCAATAATATTTTTTAATATATTGCTTTGTAATAACTTTCATAATAAAATATTAATTTTTAAATAATTTTTTAATGCATAATCTATAAACATTGTATTCATTTTTAGTTGTTTTCACTTGTATGATATTATTAATTTTTTGTTAGATATCAATTTTTCACAAGATTTAACCAACCAAACAAGTAAAACCACCATAAGCTAAAATAAAAACTAACATACATGTGAGAAGAAGAAAATCTATACAAAATTTTCCCAAAAATTTTCAAGAATAACACTAATCAAAACAATTTGCATTAAGTATCAAGTGTATAATTATAACACATTAAATTGTGAAATTCATCCAAGACCATTAAAATTTTACTAACATACACTGTAAAATAATTAAATCATGAAAAAATATGATGAATAATACACAAATACACTTTTAATAGAATTTACGACGTAGACTTCAACTGCAGTCTACATTTGTAGATTTACAAAAACGTCTACACTTATTATCTAAAATATAGTCAATCCAAAAAAATTTAGTGTATTTGGCGCAGGCTTGATACACAAAGGCGTACAAAGTGTGTCTTAGATAACTCGATCAAGTTCCGTACTTGTCGATTATTCGTGACTGGCATAAGAGGAGTATTTTCCTATTCGGAGTCATTTGTTTTAAATGATGTTTGGTAAGGAATAGGTTAGCACAATCTTCTCAATTTTGTTGTCCAGATCATAATCTTCTTGTGTCATTTCAAGAAGTTTACCATGTGTACAGCCATCATGCACAAGGAACATTCTTCAACCTTTCCGATTCTTCATCCTTTTCGAATATTTTGTCACCCAAAATGTCTTTGACCCATGCTTCACACTCGCTCTAAGTTTCCAACCACATCCTTGAACACGACACTTAGCCACATACAGAGTTTTCGTTGTCTTATATGCTGAGAATGTAAATTTATATTCCACAGTCACCGACTTCAGCTTTAAAACAAGTTCAACCTTATTAGCAAAACTATAAACGAAGACTTACAAATACGTCTACAATTATTAGCTAACAACATTGTCAAATTAAATGAATTATACCTTCATAATTATTAAAAAAATTCTTTTCAAAATCACTCAAACCCATTAGGATTAACTAACACACACTGTCAAACAAAAAAACTAGAAAAAATTTAATGAATAATACACAAATTCACATTGTTATAGATTTTTCTATGCAGACTTAATATTCAGTCTCTGAAGATGTAGACGTTCTTTTCAGTTTACAGACGTAGACTGTCAAATAGGTCTACTCTTTGGGTTGGTTTTTGCAATTGACCATTTTACGGGTTGCTTTCTATAGTTGAATAAAAGTTGTGATTTTGTACATGTAGACTTTCATTTCAGTCTACAATTTAAAAAAGGTTACTTTTTGCAATTGACCAGAATTCATCCAAGATTTGACTTTCAGAACTAGACTTCATATGCAGTCTACATGTTTGAATTTTTTTGAAAGAGGTTAGTTTTGCAATTGACCAAGTTTGACTTCAAATCAGTAGATTGAAATGAACGTCTACGGGTGTGTAGACTTCTTGTGAAGTCTACTCTCAAATCCGACGGGTTGGTTTTGCATTTGACCAAAATAAAAAAGTAGACTTTATACGCAGTCTACATTTTTTTTTTTAAGATGAGAAGACTGCATATGAAATCTACAATTTAATAAATTTTTTATTGCTTTTTAAACTTTTTGGTCAAACACAAAACTAACCTATTCCACGAAGTCAAAGTTTTGGTCAAATGCAAAACTGACCTTTTATAGACTTCGGTGGCAGTCTACATTTTGTAGACTTCCGTTGAAGTCTATTTTGAAAAGTCAAAAGTTCGGTCAAATGAAAAACTAACCTCTTTTAGGTAGACGTCTTAGTAAGTCTACCGAAAATTTTATTTTTGTTGTCAAAGGTAAAGACGGAGACTACTGGGGAAGTCTGCGTTAGAAAAAAAAATTGTCTGATCAATTGCAAAACTAACCCGTGCGTTGACAAATAGACTGCATCGTAAGTCTCTACGGAGGCGTAGACATACAAAACAGCCTACCGTCGCGACACAGATCTGAAAAAGAACGAAAACCATGTAAATAGTTACCTTTTTCATGTGTAAAGCTCGTTTCCAACCTTTTCAACCGTCCAAACTCCAAATATGAGCCAAAAGAAGCATCTTTAACGATTCACTAATGAAGAAACTCGAAAATATGAAGTTTATGATTATGAAAATGATAGTTATGAGAGTTTTTTAGATGGAAATGTAGAGGAGATGAGAAGAAATGAAGTTTTTTGGGTTAGAATGAGAAAAAAAGTGGTTGAAAATTGAATTCTAGAGCTTTAGAGCTCAAAATGGTGGTTCATGGTGGTTGAAAAATTGATGATGATGGCATTTTTGTAAATAAGAAGAAATGGTTTGGGTGTATTTGGTTTTTTGTTAATTTCGAAATTAATAAAAAAAATAAATAAAATGGCAATTTTGTGAATAATTCAAAAATATAAGGATAATATGGAAATTTTATTGATGAATAGTATGGACAAAAAAAAAAGGGTTGGTTTTGGGTTTGACTTGAAAATATGGGTTGGTTTTGAAAAACACCCATAAAATATATGTATTATGGTATAAGATGCTCGATTACAGGATACATATTTTCGCTAGGGTTTTTGCGAAAGATCTTCTCTGTCGCCACAACTTTCAGCTTCCCAAATCACTGCAAAACGCCTTTTGCTGAATCACCGGCTTAAATAGATAAATTCTCTTAACAAACAGCAGAACATCAAAGCTCCATGATCAACGGTAAAAATGGATTCAAAGTATTCATCAGAAGTCAGAGCATTTCTCAGAGAGAAACTCCAACTGTACTTACTAGCCCTAAATCATATTGACTGGACATATCCCACCCAATTCAATTCCTCAATCGCATGGAGAAGCTTTGATATATCTTAAAAAAAGGCAAATACCGTACACTACAACGAAAGAAGAATCGAATAAAAATTTGGTGAAGAAAGAAAAATACTCAACATCACTGTAATTTGACAATCTCCTATAAGAGACGGAGCTGCCTGGCAGTACATGCAAAAGCTATAGATAACACAACAAAAATACTATAAAACGGAAAAGTAAATCTGATAAACGGAAAGAAAAGTTCAGGGAAACAAAAGCTAAAACTAAGCCAAAAACCTGTTGAAATATGTGAAAGTAAAAGAGAATAGAGCATAAAGAATCTGTATATTCACTTAGATTGAAATGTAAAAGAAGATACAAATATATATACAAGAAAAGAAATAGCTGTGAGTCTGTGACAGGGATTTTTGCAATGCAGGTAAAAGAGAGAATAATTGACAAAATCCATGAAGACTTACATGAAGAGAGATTGGGCAGCAGAATTAAAATCCAACAGAATAAATCTCTAGAATACCGAAATGTCCACTTCACAAACTCTAAAGTGTCCATTTTGATCTTGTAGATAACATTTGCTCATTTCAACATTCCTCCTCAAGCTTAACTATAGAGATACAGAAATTTCAGCTAGAAACTTTGAATATCCATCTCATTAAAAACTTTAATATAAAAAAAAATCATTTGAGAGAAAATCTATATTGAGGGAGAAAAGAGTATGGATTCCATGGTTAAGAGGATCATGGCCAAGATCAAGCAAGCCAAGCTTTCCTTGAATATGATTGCACACCTTGGTGTTAGCTTTTTTGGTGAAGATGTCTGAAAGTTGATAAAAACTCTTAGTGTAAGTAGGAGATATGATTCCAAGTTTCACCTTCTCACATATATGACCATCAACTTTAATGTGCTTAATTCTTTCATGAAGACTGACTTTAAGGCAATGTGAATAGTTGTTTGATTGTCGCAGGGCATGATGATAGGTTGAGGAGCCTTGATTCTACGAAGAAGAGCCTTAAGCCATAAGAGTTCATATGTAGTGTTTGTTATGGCCAGGTACTCAGCTTCAGCACTTGACTTTGAAACCATCTTTTACTTCTTGCTCTTCCAAGTGACAAGATTCCCACCGACAAACGTGTAGTAGCCATAAGTATATTTCATGTCAATCATATCTCCAACTCAGTCAGCGTCACAATAGCCAACAGTTTCTATATGCTCATTTTTCTGCGTCCAAATCCCTTTGCATGGAGTTCTCTTTAGATACTTAAGATCTTTCCACTATCTTCCAATGGTGGATAGTTGGAAAATGCATGTGTTAACTAACCCGGTTCACAGCAAACATACAAATCAGGACGAGTAATTGTGAGATATATGCGAGTAATATGGTCCCATATACCACAACTGCACAAAGCAGCCTTAATGATTCTTGACCGAAGTAAATAGTTATCTCCTTTAAGAGTAACTAGAATGACTTATTTAGAGTTCTCCACTCCCAGAATCAATCAAAGAGAATGAAAAATGAATTAGAAGAATAGAAATCAACTAATCAAGTATGAATCTATGGCTTTGATATCATTTTGAAATATGCAGAAGTAGAGAATAGAGAGAGTAGAACAAAAAAAATTTGTATATAAGTTGAAATGTACAAAAGATACAAAAAAAAACTGTTACATGGATTATTGCATGCAAGAGTGAAATAATTTACAAATTCCATGAAAGCTTGCATGAAGAGAGATTAGACAGCATAGTTAATGTCCAGCAGGATAATTTCTCAGAGCACCAAAGCGCTCAAAAACATGATTGTAAATAAACAAAAAGTATTGATTTTGATTTATGTGATTACTCTAATGTGTATACTTTTATGTATATAGATTATTTTTTAAATTAGTGGTTTCTAATATGTTATTTGACCTTGACAATCCCAGAAATACACTTCTTCAAATCGAAGTGATATTTAATATTGGAAGCACTATATATATATATATTATTTCATTCAGATTAAATATTTTAGTCTTGATTTTTATTCTTAAATATTTTTTTTATGAAATATTATGACAATATTTCAATCACCTCCTTTTGAATTTGTTCGAAAAATGACAGATTTGATAATTCATCTAATATTTGTTTCTCCCTAATACCCTATACATCTATTATAATTGTAAGAATGAAAGATTAATTTAAACTATTTATTATAAATTTTCTGTTTTATCATTTAATAAATCAAACAGTTGTTAGTTTATACAAAGTTTACATATACTAGAATGGTAAAATATTACATATATTTTTTTTATCTGTATACTCTTATGTAACTAGACCTCAAAGTGTAGGTTAATAGAATAAGTAATTTGTTTCTTTGTTCTATAATTAGATGTTTTTAGACCGAACTGGTGAATATATACTAGACATACATTTTTATTTCGAGTCAGTACTTATATTCTATAACAGGTTGATATATTAGATTTGAACACTAACCTATGAATAGAGTTTGCCGGTGATTTTCTTCAAAAAAATTGATTCTTAGATATATATCTGGAGGGGAACTAATTGTTACAGATGTCCATCTTTTTAAATTAATACTTATATAATTCACATAAGAAGTTAAATAAAGAAACAAAACTCATATCAGTGAAATAGAAACGAGAACAAAAACACAATTTTATAGAGGTAGAAAATAAAATCACTTATGAAGAGTCAATAGTAAACAAATCGTGATCAGAAAACGTAATCTCCTTTTGTCATTTTACAATCGATATTGCCTATCTGGTTTCTGTGATTTGTGTCAGCCGTAAAACTTAATTTCCTTTTGTGCATATGAAGTCTTAAAAATAATAAAAATGATTTGTAATACATTTACACTTCAACAACGATGATACATTTAATATACCAACATTTGTATAGGTCATTTTACAATCGAGTTGATTTAAGCAATCATTTGATCAGCTCCTGCGTTTTGTCTTTACGTTTTTGATTCACCAATCAATCCGGATTAATTATTTGACATTGTGTTTAATATAGGCTTCGAATGGTAAAAGGGGTTCAAAAAGGACATATCAAGCAGATCATGCAGATCAAGCGGGACAAGTACATATCAAGCAGATCAAGCGGAATAAGTGCAGATCATGCAGATCAAATAGTTTATTACAATTTTAAATGGTAAAATCAGTTTAAATAAAACAAATTATATATTTTAATAATTAAAATTATAATAAAAATCAAAACACATAATATATAAAAACTTTAACAATTAACAAAATACATATCTTTTTTATTAGTATACATATATAAACTACAATACTAAATATTTATATAATACATATTATAACTAAAACTACATATATTATATAAATATAATAATTTAAAATAGATATGAAAATTATATGATGAAAAATCTAAATAGATAACGATAGTTTTTGTGTTATTAAAATTGTGAGTAACTAAAATGAAAATATAATATTTATAGAAGAAGTTTAGATATATTTTGAAATTTAATTATTTATGAAAAAGTCATTGATTGGTTAAGAAAAGATAAAAGCAGATGAACTGCCTCAAATGTATGGTGGTGAAATCTGCATGCAGATCTCCTGCTTTTTCTCACAAAAAGAAAAAAATATTCGTGCTATGTACTTTATAAGAAAAAAAAACGCGAATGGTAACTTTAAAGCAGGAGAACTACCTTTCTCCCACTACACCATTCAACACATAGTCGCACCGTTAAGTCTCAGAATTTATTATTCTGATTTTCTTTTAATTGGTTATTATTATTCGTGTTTGATGTTGAATATTGGACTGATTTGCTTATTGATTATTTTTAAACAGATTCAAAAATAAAATATGATTAACAATATCATTGTGATAAACAACACCATGATCGTTAATAGATATGGTGGTGAGAGTAGCAATGGGTAATGGGTATGGTGAGTTGACATCTCAAAATGTGAATGGTCTGCTACCCACAATCTCATATGATATATAAATTGAGATGTTTATTGGAATGTACATATTCTATTAGCATCGAGGTGTTATTGGTTACTGAGTCTAGTGAGTCTGCCATGGTTGACTGTACCAAATTCTGATCCTTATCAGATTGATGAGTTAGTGCCTAGTGCTATAAGCATAGGACTAATGTCACAAAAAATGGATAGAACTCGATTATTTTCTGATGGCATGAAAAATAATGAAAAATGTTATACTCAATGTGACTGAAACTGACATATAAATTGTAGTTTCTAAAGTCAATATGGTTGAGAATAACCATATAAAATGGTGATTTTGATTGCACAAATAATATCTTGTAATGATATGCATATTTGCTAAAAAACAAAATATGTTTTTGGAAAAATCAAAACATACAAGTTAGATTTATTAATGAACTTGAGAGAACTATGAAAATAGTTGTATGTAAAATGTGAATTACTAAGATTGAAATACATTTTTAAGAAAATTATAATAATTTTCGAAATTGCTTTTATTTATTTAAATCTAAAGGAGTTGCAGATTAACTTTCTAAACTCTTAAGAGATGGTAAATGTAAATATGTATGTTTTTGAGCTATCTTAAGAAATATGGAGGAATCTTTGCCTACCATATAAAATTGTTGGCAAGCGGCCAAATGAATTTAGTGATAGTTACCACAATGTGATTTTTTTTTACTAAAGAAAAAAAAACTAGTGTCATACACTGATTTTTGTGTATAATGATTAATTGTATCTTAAATAAAGATGACAAAAATCATTAAACAATTGATCTCGACTAATCTGAAGAGATTATGTTCATTATGATGAAAACCTAGGATCCTTATATTAAAGGTGTGTCATGAGATCATATTGTATATCATCAAGAGGAATGGGTTAGCCTGTGAATTAAGATGAGGTTTGGCGGTAACTCTACCTAACTGACTGGAGATCCCAAAAAATAGGTTCAAAGAGACAACTAAGTCAAACTAAATCTGCCCAAAGCACTGTCAGACTTCGGTCTATACATAGTTCCTAGGATGATTAAACAGTGCTACATGTAAGAAATATAGGATAAGCATTTGCTTTTAATGATTTGTGTCCATAGCTTTGACATATGAATGGAGTAGTACATGATACTCCTCTAAACAAAGCTAATGACAAATTACCTTGTGAGTGTGAAATGAGACCGTTTCTAGGAGAATGAAGGAAATGCTATATTCTTCAACTTCACTCATGATTATCAGAAACGTTCACGACCAAAATGAACACAATAGAAAAATTAGTTTTGTGAGAGAATGAAGCTGTGTTATAGCTATTGTCTTGGTTTACACCAAAGTCCGAGGGGTTTAAGACATCATGGCCACCTCCTGTTTGAGTAAATCCAATAGCTATTAACAATGACTGGTTCAAGGCTGAAAAATTACTACCAACTCATCATGCAGTGGATTTTTCGCTCATACTCTCAAAAGTTTTTTTTTGCTTGAGTCATGTGTATAGAGTCATTTCTATTCATGTAGGGGATTGATGAAACTCGTTTTTGACAAAGTCGTGTAGAAGGAGACGTCTGTCGGAATGACAGAATTTGGGCACGATATAATCTTCACCGTGAACATTATGAGTTAGTGTATTTGTTTGTCAAAATCGGAGTTATGTTGAATGAGAAATGGAGGTCCAAAATGAATGTCATACAAAGCTTGCAAAGCTTTTAGTTTGACTAATATAGAATTTTAGCAAATGAGTCACTTTGGATATTTGTAATTGAATTTAGATTTAATATGTTAATTAGATATTATATCAATTAACCTGTTTTAAATCTTATTCTTTTTTTTTTTCTTTGTTTTGTTTCTGGCATTTTCCTCCGAATACATGAAAAAATTCCATCTCAAGAAACATACAAGACACCACGTCGATAGAAAACAAGACTTGCAGAAGCAAAAGCCGACCAAACAAAAAGAACCCACCAAGACATCAACAAACCAACTTGTCCAACGAACTCGCTGCAAGGCAAAGAACCACATACCAGTTGAGAAACAGCAAATGAGCCTAGATCAATCTGAGACAATCCTAGGAAGATGATTACAAGAACGGACGGCGCCACAAACTGCAAAGCAACTAGGCACAAGTAGTGGTTATGAAGAAACATCTTCGCCCTGCTAAACTCCAAATCAGGAGTCTTACTCCCATGTAATCGCTGATACCAAGATAACACCGCTTCGTTCAAAAACATCTGAAGGTTAGGACGAACCGCCATAGCCTGTAGTAAACCGGACAGCAACAAACACAGAACACGAAACCTGCCGAAATCACTAGTCGAGAAGCCTACATTACCAACCAACCCACCAGCATTGCTGCTTCTCTTCACTAGAATGTCAGCCAAAGGATGGATCCAAAGCAACGAAGTGAAAACGGAGACAATGTAGTTCACATAAAGAATGATCCTACCGAACCATCCACAAGATATGATCGAGAGATTACTCCTAATCTGATCAGTACCAACCCAAAACGACCTGGCGCTTCTCCCCGCAGGCATGTAGAGGAACCCAGCGATGCACGCCATGGAGAAGGAGATGAGTACACAGCAGAAGGCATCAACGCAGCCTAACTGAAAGTCCAACCCTCTAGGGAACACACCAGCACTAATAATAATCCCGAAGACAAAGCCTAACGCCCCGAAGATGAAGCGTATATTGGTGTATTTGATTTGGTGTAATATTTTTATGTTTCTTAAATATAAAAATATAAACCTAGAAAAGTATATTGGTGTATTTGATTTGGTCAAATATGCATTATGACTTTATATCTAACGTACAATGAGTCATGGGAATTAAATTCCTTTACTACAATTGAAAGCATTGGTACGTTAGTGGTCTCCATGATTTCACAAGGTGTTACACTTTCTCCATTTAAATAGGAGCACTTGTGTAGCAAAGAACAGATAAAAAAACATACAATCCTCCATATTTCTTTTATCTTTCTCTTTAATTTTTTTTTGAGTCTCAGAGTATACACAAAACTAGTTTCACCAGGCTTCTGATAGAGTGACGCAAATCAGAAGATTTTTTGTAGTTGTATCCTGGGACTCGTTACGTTATCGGGCTGTCGCACTACATGACGTATTTTGAGTTAAAGAAAAAGATAATATCTCGCCTCTGCAGTTGTATCATCATTTTCTTTATCTTTGGTATAATCTTATCAAATTTATTCTTTACAATATTCAGTTCTCCGTAGTTTATATAATACAGTTCTATCAACATACTCACATTCTGAAAAGTGTAAATTGCTAAGTTGAACCTCAACCTACAAATTATCCTTATTTTTTTATACATGCAAATTATCTTGTAAGTTTTCACTTTGTTTTTGAAACATTTATCATTTTATTCTTTTAAATAAACCACATTATCCACGTAAAATATCCGAAATAATGATTTCATAATAGATAATCCATATTAGCAAATCTTTAATACATAATTTATTGATTTACACATACGCTTTTTTGGTTACACACACATATTTTATCCAATTGCAATCTTAAATTTTTAATTTTATTTTTCTTGTGCAACTGTTCAAGTTATAAGAACATATCCAAAAGACTCTATTTTAGAGTTTGCGAAACTTTATATTTGAAGTTTCAAGGTGTTCTTCTCTATAAGAAAACATCAAATTTAACTTCAAAATTATTTATAATTTACACTAGTGTCTTTATATTTGTCATAATTAATATAAATCCATTAAAATTTTATAAATCACTAGCATATATAAAAATATTACAGTAATATTAATTAAGAAAATCTTACACTAACATATAAAATTATAAATAAAAAAACTTAATTACATATTAAAATTCAAGCAAAATATCACATTATTTTATAAAATTATTTATGTAATGATCCATCTTCAGTTACACAAAAAACATTTGACAATATTTTAGAGGTTCCAGAGTAAATTTACTAAGCTATTAGTGTTGTTATAATAATTAAATTTGTGTAATAATTATGTCTTCATATATATTTTTTTTTCTAAAAATGAATTAAAGTTTTTTGTAATATTCTTGTTGTCTAATTCTAGTTTTAAAATATAATAAATCTTATTTTAATTTTTTTTTTAATTTTAGGTGTAAAATTTGAATTTATAAAAATAAATATGAAATATTTATGATATAAAAAAGTTTTAATAATTAAAACGGTAAATGAAAAATACTTAAGAGTCATAAATATGATGTGTAATTAATTATAATGACTAAAATGAAAATAAAAAAAGATGAAACTTCAAATTTAGAGTTTTGAGTAGTGAAACTTCATCAAAATTCTATATTTGAAGTTATAGAGTTTCTTTTAAAGATGCTCAGAGCCACTAATGGAGATTGATAGCAAAAATAAAAAGAGTGTCCATTACTATTTGCCAACACCACAGAAGACCAATCATGACCTTGTGCAATTTTTCTTAAAAAAAAAAAAAAAGAAGCAGAAATTGTGTTGAAAGTTGGAATAAAACGCTTGGAACATGCTCTTACTTTTTTTGCAGCCGGCTTACGAATCATTGAAAGGCACATCAGCATAGTAATTAGAGCCTTTGTCCTTTTCTAGAAGGCGACGTCGTTTCTTAACCGTGACGTAAAAGGCCTGGATAGAGATACGTATTATACGCGTATATACGCTCGTATATAAACTTTATTGCTTCCTTCCTTTCTCACAGAAAGGCAAACAAATCAAACAGTTGGGTCAAAACTTGCCGTTTTACACACAGAACAAAATTGGTAGATTGGTAAAAAAGGAAACGAAATTCCTCCTCTTCGTACTTGTCAGATCTGATTCCTCCGCCATTCTTCGTTCGAAAGGGTAATGGTTTTCTCGCCATTCTTGTGATTGTTAACTTGGATTGGATCTCGTCTTAATTTCAAACAGATATATATATATAAGGGTTCTGATTCGGAGAGTCTTTGATTTGTGTAGTAGGGTTGATTGCTAAATCGGGGAAAGAAATGGCGAATAGAGTGGATCAGGAATACGATTATTTGTTTAAGATCGTGTTGATCGGAGACTCGGGTGTTGGGAAATCCAACATATTGTCCAGATTCACGAGGAACGAGTTTTGCTTGGAATCCAAATCCACCATCGGTGTCGAATTCGCCACCAGGACTACTCAGGTTATTCTCTCTTCCCAATCAGAGGACAGTTTTCACTTGATTTTTGTTTTCTCTGCTTGTACCCACCCACTTGCATCCTCTCTCGTTTTCTTGGTTTCTTTGGATCAAGTTGATTGTGCTCTTTCTTCTTTTTTTGTTCAAGAGAGATTCTTAGATGAGAGCTGGACATTATTAAGTCTTGACCAATGCTTTTTGATCAATTTAAGACACTATTATTGGATGGTCGTGAGACCCAATTTTGATTTTCAAAATAAGATTCGTCCTCCTCAATAGTCTGTTGCATCTCCTGATTATTATTGTCATAGGTGATGGATGCATGACTTTGTCCACCTGTCTCTAAGTCAACCAATAAACTTACAAAAAAAGATAATTTTGTTATACATTATACACCTATGTAGTAGTTGTTAACAATGGGATATGCTGTTTTGTCAATGCGTAGATTATTGAAGCTTTAGCAATCTTGTTCATAGTCTTTAGGTCTTAACTGTTTGTTACCCGAATGGATTCACAGGTGGAAGGAAAGACGATCAAAGCTCAGATCTGGGACACTGCAGGTCAGGAGAGGTACAGAGCCATCACTAGCGCTTACTACCGAGGCGCAGTGGGTGCCCTCCTTGTCTACGACATCACCAAGAGGCAGACCTTTGACAATGCCTTGAGGTGGCTCCGCGAACTCAGAGACCATGCTGATTCCAACATCGTCATCATGATGGCTGGCAACAAATCCGATCTTAACCACTTGAGATCCGTTGCTGAGGAAGACGGTCACAATCTGGCCGAGAAGGAAGGTCTCTCTTTCCTTGAGACTTCTGCTCTCGAAGCAACCAACGTCGAGAAAGCGTTTCAGACCATCTTAGGAGAGATCTACCATATCATAAGCAAAAAGGCACTGGCTGCACAAGAAGCGGCTGCTGCTAACTCCGCCATTCCAGGTCAGGGAACTACGATTAACGTCGATGACACATCTGGAGGCGTCAAACGAGGCTGCTGCTCTACCTAAAACCAAAGGTAATATGTTTTCTGGTTTATTCCCCATCCCAAGATTCAGACTTTTCTTTTCATTGCCTCCTCTTTCATTTCAAGTTTTGGCTCATGCAAGACCATTGTAGAATACTTGTTACTCTGTTTTTTATGCCCTTCGGTTGTGTTCGTTTAAAGCTTGTGAGATTCTTTAGTCAGCGAAGCTTTGTTAGTATCTTGCGTTGCTGTGTTATCAACATTTCATCTCCGGTATGAGAACGGTTTGTCTTTGGCTTGGTTTTTCCGAATCATTGGTTCATTTCTTATCAAAGTATCCCCTTCCTAAGAGTATGTCTAATGAAGGTTCTTAAAGTGGAATTTTTATATTCTGTTAAAAACCCCCACTTTAAAACCCCCATTAAACATGTTCTAAATCCGTTCTTTATGTTTCACAGTGATGGCGAGTTCTACTAATAAAGATTTTATTTGAAAAACAAGTGTTCTTACTAATGCTACTGATTTATGAAAAAAACTGGATACAAAACAGTCTTTTTACATTTGAAGTCAATATTACGAATCTTTTGGTTTTAAAAGTAAAAGATTATGAATCAAGTATGCTTTATTTATATGAATCAAATACGCTCTCTCTTTCAATTATTAAATAGAAATAAAGAAAATGAAAATAAGGGGAGGAGGCTTATTTGGAGAACCGACCAAATGAATACAGACAATGACAAAACATGGACAAGGGATATTAAAAAGTAGTGGTCGAGAAAGTAAGAGAAACGTCAGATCAGCCGACTTGCACAATATACCCAATTTCATGCACGAATATGTGTTCATAACTAATAAATTAATAATTACGAAAATGTGTTACCAAAAAAAAAGAGAGTTCATAACTAATAAATTAATAATTATGATATAAATTATTCAAATGTAAAAGAAAACATTTGGACGAGAAGAGAAGCGCAACAGATAAGAAGAAGAAGCTCGAACCACCGTTGACCGGCTCATGGTGGCTCCGATAAACCGCCGGTCCAGTTAGTTTCATTTTCTTAATTTAGTGTGGATCTGGTGTTTAGTTTTTGTGTAGGTTGTAGATCTGGGTTTGCGAAATATGTCGTCTCGGGCTGCTCTCTTTTTAGGGGTCTCGTCGTCGACTGTGGTGGGTTAAGTGGTGATTGTTCTCGTGGTTGGTCTGAACGGAAGTCTCTCTTGGTTTTTTTCCTTAATCTTCAACCAATGCTTTAAAAAGTTTTGAACTTTGGTCTTGTGAAGAAAGAACAAGTTTCAGAGGTGAAGAGCTTTGGCGAGTTTACAAGGATCGAAGGATCTGGTGTGCTAGTTGAAACAAATCTTCCAAGCACCGGCAACAGTCGGTCTCTCTGCTTCCACCTCTCGTATGTTCTTGGTGGACCCGAGTCAGTTCGGTGGCGTCTCTGTTGTGATTCTCTTCCTATAGTGGTGATTGTAGTGATTGTTAATGATGGTATCTATTATGGGTTTTGATCGTCGAGTTTTGATTGTGTGAAGGTTTATGGTGGCTTCTATCTAGGTGTTAAGTGGACGTCAAAGAGTGTGTTCAAACCGTATCTGAAAGTTGTGTGGATCGTGAAGCGATCCTTCTTGTCAGATTGTGAAGCGATCCTTCTTGTCAGATTGTGAAGCTTGGGTTTTGGTTGTGAGTTGGGATGGTATCGTTCGGCAGGTTATAGGCGGCAGCGATATGTCTGGATTGAGAAGATTTTGTGTCTTGGGTTTTACAAGTGGATGAAATCGGGTGGTTGTCTGAAGACAGAGCGATTTATCCAGATCATTGCTATTTGCTATTTAGGAGGTGTGTTGCAATAGTTTGGGTATGAATGGTGACCGGGGAATGATGAGGAATAATGCATTTTCTAACGTTCCTATTAAAAAATCATCATTCACAAGAAATAATAATTCCCTCTCATTCCCTTTCGTTCCTTTTTTTATAGAGAATTAAAGTACAAAATTATTCCTTGTTAAACTTGAGAAGAAACAACCATTTTTTTTCATTCATGCTATTTTTTTTCCGTATATTCCTTTTATGTTTGTTCCTCTTGTTTCCCGAATGGTCACCAGTCAGACCATTTGTCTTTCGCTTATAGGTTCTTTGTTTTATCTTTATTGTGTTCGTAAGTTGCCCCGTTGTGAGTTTTAGTTGCCTTTCTTTGAGCTTTTGTTTCTGAGGAATTCATATGATCCGCCAGTTTGTGTACTAAACATTGTATTTCACCGTTGAATGAATATTATCAGATGGAAAAAATTAATAATTATAAAAAGAGTTTAGCTTTTAAAAAAATATATTGAGTCGTTAACTTAATTAATACTAGGTGACTGGTCCGCACTCTGTGCGGGCATAAGAAAAATTAAAATATAGAATAAATATTATATAGTTTTTAGAAGTAACATATTTTACAACATAATACCACCGTCTTTGGGGGAATTCATCAGTCATGGAAAAAAGCTGGTAGTCAATATTTAAGTTGGACGAGAGGGAACACAGTAACGTCAGTATGAAGAGACAGATATTGTGTGTATGTATAATTGCAGCGTCACAAAATATTTTGTGTGTTTAAGAAGATACTTTCATTCAAAAAATAGAATAATAGTGTATAGTTTTAGAAGTAACATATTTTATATTATCATTAATTAGAATTGTATTGTATATGTGTCGTAATTCCTTATTTTAGATGAATAATATTATTTTTTCATAAATAATAAACAAACATTTATGTAGACATATTAAAAGAAAATATAAAAAAATCAAAATATTATCCATAAATAATATAAATTATGAAGTACATTTCTCGATAAAGAAAGCAAATTCAATTAGAAACCTGCAAAAAATTAAATAAATTTTGTAAGCAATTTGACGGGTTAACATTATTTGATACATTTATAAATTTCTAAATATTATTGAACATGAAATAATATTAAATTGACATACCGTCATCGGTCTCCTAACTCATCACAACCCATCTGGCAAATACAAAAAATAAATAATTGTAACAGTTTATATATTTTAAAATTTGTATTTGAAAAAAAGTAGATTAAAATTACGTACCGTGACTACGAGATATTTTGAAAAACTTGTTTGTAGACAACATTCAATGTTTTTGTCTGCGGCTTCCCTTCTTTACCAGTTATTAGGATTTTTAATTCAGATCTCGACTTAACTCTTGAAAGTGCAACTTTGCCTTGCATTTTGTAAGCATTTTATAAATTATTTTAAAATTATGATAAATTTATTCTTTAAACAACGATAAATAATTTAAAAATAATATTAATAAACATTTTTGGATTTTGTAATATTTGAAATAGTTATTATATAATTATATTCGAACACAATTCATCAAGTAGAGTATAAAACTATTATAATTATCTTATATAAAATTTCGTTCATTATATTTTATATGTTATAAATATTAAAAGTAATAAATAAAACATTATTAATCTTTCTATAATTTCGAGAATAGTTTCCATAAATTGTTATTTGTAATATTCGTATGATTATATGGCAAGTGATGTTAAATGATTTTAGACTTATCTTAAATTTTTAGATCTAAATTAAATAAATAAAAATTAAAAACAATTGACCAATCAAATTATAATGATTTTTTGAAACTTCACCTATGAACCCCAATCTGCGATAGATCAGTCCACGAGATTCACCAAAAAAATCAAAATCCCTTACAGGTTGGGTTACTTAAACGTAGATTTGTCCATTTGACATATATGCACCATGTGGGTAAGTTGACCACTATTATTGGTGGAACTAATATCCGGTCTAATAAAAAAAGGTAGCTGGTTCGATTTTTAATTTTCTAGGTTGTTTGACTTCTTTGAAATATTTTGGCTTATTTGTAATTTAATATGCTAACTTATTTTATGTTATGCCTCTCTCTTTTTATTTTGCCTTTTGCATATTTAATTTGATAATTACTACTATGATTTGATAATAATAAATAGTAGTAATTCATTGATCATTTTTTTGCCAGACGTTGCAATCTTATTCAATCTAGCCTGCATATATAGTTCAATTATAATGAAATCAATCTTGTTGATTGACTGATACACACACTTTAAAAAATGACTCAAATCATGGGACAAACCATGGCAGCTTCCATTTCAATGCTGGCAGTATCAAGACCATCCAACATGGAAGAGTCCTTGCGACCAAAGAAACCTTGAGAAGCAAGAAAGATAAAAAAACATTATTAGTAAACACATGATGAGTATTGGAAAACATATATGTATATATATATAAAGCAAACATATATGTTAAACAATTCTTCCATATTTGGAAAACATATATGTATATATATATATATATGTATATATATATATATATAACAATGACAAATTAAATGGTAGAGTATGTAAACACCTGTTTTCTACCAGCGTGAGTTAGAACACTGCCGTATTTAAGAATCATAAGGGCCTCTACGGGTTTTTCTTCTTCGCCTTCACCATCCCACTTCAGCGGCTTCAGTTGAACCTTCATGTATATCCCTGAGAAATTTCCTCCCTGCGCCATTCCAAAAGATTCTCTGCTCTGAGAAAATAACCTCATGAATTAAATAAAAAATGCATAATGCGAGCTTACTTATAAGATAATATATTCAACAAAAAAAATGATACTATGTAATATTTTTCCCGGACTATATTCAAAAAAAAAAAAAGAGAAAGTACTAAAGAACCTCTTCAAGAACTGCTTTAACTTGACGAAGCTTCTCAGCATGTTCAAGGTCTTCTGGATCACTATCACTCTCACGACCTGGTCTACATATAAAAAAAGGAAGACCATATTGTCGTTACAAGTATTCAACACATAGAAAAGATAGACCAGACATGCTTTTTGGAGACAAGACACAAAGAGTTGAGTTCAGGGTTCTACCTTGTACGGGGAACTAACATTCTTGTTGCATCTAATAGGTCTTGCAACTGGAATGCACTTTTTAGTTTTGTCTACAAAAAGAAGAAAAATATATAAAATGAATCAAGGCTCTGATAAAAGATGGATGACAGAAAAGTTGGAGCCTCTCGCACCTCAGCTCTTGGCTTTCCACCATTGTACTTCAGCATCAGGTTTAACAGTTTCTCCTCTGTAACATTTAGTTTCACCTTATGTTTTGGAGTTCGATCGCCATTGTCATGTAATAACAAAATTTTAACAGATAGAAGTATAGAAGAGATAAAGGTGATTTATATGCTAAGAAAACATACTGTCGAATAACAGCAATGACACAACGTAGCTCTTCTGAGTGCCCATTGCCTTGGCGGGTTAGTCCTTTATTAGGCTGTACAGGTTTATTGAACTTCCAAGGCAAAGTGGGTGGCAGAGTCGATGAAAGATGAGAAGCCTTTGCGTCTAAACACATTTTTCTTAGCACACAAGCAGCATCGTCGTAATACCTTAATAGTATGAGAAGAGAGATTTGTGAATAATACTTTAAAGAATGAAAAAAGAATGTTTGTATTTTAAGACCTTGGGTGTCTCCTATATATATATACAGTCGATTTATTTCTCATATTAATGATGCACAATATTTTGCACAATAAATAATGAAATCGTTTAAAGAAAGATATTAAATATGTATTGTCAAAAAATGATTTGCATATGATATGATTTTAATCCATATTAGAAAGGTAGGTTATTAAAAACAAACAACCTAATTAGAAACATTAAAATATTTTGTAAGCAATGTAATAAATATGATATCAACATGCGCAAGTTTACCGTTTGAATAATAAGGAAAGTTTTTAATTATTTGTCTTAATTCTAAATCTTGCCCAATGATAAACTAAATCGATAATATTTAATGATTTCAACTTGCGCAAGTAATCCATATTGTGAATATGTGATTTGCATATTTAATGATTTCAACTTGTGCAAGTAATCCATATTAGAAAGGTAAGCTATTAAAAACAAATTTTGTCAATAAGTTATTTGCATATTTAATGATTTTAACTTGCGCAAGTAATCCATATTAGAAAGGTAAGTTATTAAAAACAAACAACCTAATTAGTAGGGGTGGTCACTTTACCCGATATCCGAAGTGGCACCCGAACCCGATCCGAAAAACTCGAACTGAAATCTGAACTGAAGTAGCAAAATACCCGAACAAGTATTGAATAAAGAGAGATTGGATACCCGAACCCGAACGGATAATACCCGAACCCGAATTGATATCCGAAGATAACCGAACATATGTATAATTAACCTTATATTTCTAGTTTACATCTCTTATTTTATATAAAATATTTATATTGATACTACACATACTTTAAGTTTATATGATATACATACAATTACGGAAAAAACTGATTTGCTACTCACTTAAAATGCATGTCAAGTTTTTTATTTCAAAAATTAACAAAAAGTTACATCCAAAATTTTTAAAAAATAACTAAATTAATGCATTTTTAGTTTTAAAATGTTATGTCCAAATCTATTAACCATTCAATCTATTAAAAATAAAAAAATAATTAACTGAAAGTTATATTTTTAAATATAAGAAACTTGAGAAATAAAAAAAATTATTTTTTTTTCAAAATCTAAATATCCGAACCCGATCCAAAATAACCGAATCCGAACTATAAATACCCGAACCCGACCCGAAGTACAGAAATACCCGAACGGGTTCTACACCTCTATACCGAAATACCCGAAAATCCGAAATACCCGACCCGAACCCGAACGCCCCCTACTAATTAGAAACATTAAAATATTTTCTAAGCAAATTTAATTAATATGATATTAACATGCACAAGTTTACTGTTTGAATAATAAGGAAAGTTTTTAATATTTGTCTTAGTTCTAAATCTTGCCCAAGACTAAACTAAATCGATAATTATTATCTCCTAGCTATATATGGGCTTAACGAAATCGACAATAGTTTTGGAGTTATCTACATAAGCGATTGATTAAAATAAATGAAAAATAAAATTCAAAAAAATCGACCAATATAATTATAACAATTTTTCTGAGAAAGTTTATATTAATGTTATGTCAGTAGAAATCACTAAAGTGACTTCTCTTTTAATATATAGAAATTCTTACTCCGATTCAAAATCAATCAAAACTGAAAACTTATATTTTTTTAATATGAGAAATAAATAATAGGGACAAAACAAAAAAAGAAGCAAAAAGTTAGCCCAAGGAGAGATAGCCAAATCATATTCGGTAAACGCAGACATCAATCACACAGAAAAACAAAATTCACAAAACTGCAAAGAGACACATAAGAATAACTTACTCGGCGATCGAATCTTGTCCTAAAAAAGATTGAAACTTACAGAAGATCTATCTAAATTCTAAATTCTAAATTCGTGAGGTTAGTGGGATGGCGCAAGGAAGCATGGACCCTGAAGCTCTCGACGACATCATTCGGCGTTTGCTTGATTACAGAAACACTAAGCCAGGGACGAAGCAGGCTATGATGCTCAACGACTCTGAGATCCGACAGCTTTGCGTTGTCTCCAAACAGATATTCCTTCAGCAGCCCAGTCTCCTTGAGCTCGATGCCCCCGTCAAGATCTGCGGTATTTTTATCTAAAATCTCTTTCCTAGTTCCACCTTCCTGATTTGTTCGTTTGCCTTGAGATCTGAATTTCTTGATCGATTGCCTTCTTTTTTTTTATAACTTGGTTTAAGTTTGCGTTTTTCAGCAACCAATACTCTTGGATGTGTTTAGTTTTGAAGAAAGATGTTATGGCTATAAACGAATAAAATTGAACTTTTGTGGGAATGTATAGTGGATAAGAGATATATTTTTAGCATCTCTCTCTTAATCTTGGAAGAATGATAATCAAAGGAGATAAAAAGATCATTACATTGCTTTTTCGACCTCTTGAGTTTAGATAATACTATCTGGGTGATGGAATAAACTCTCTCTTACCAACTAATGTCACCTAATGATGGATGTGTTTGTTTGGTTATTCCTAAGGATCTTAATGCTAAATAGAGCTTGAACAGAGGAAAACAACTTCTTACTTATCTTTGTCGATGAAAATGCATTTGTTTGATATACTTAGAGTCCGAATGATAATAATAATCAGAACAACCGTGGTGCGTTATAATAGTAACAAAAATATATATATAAAGATTTTGTTACTATTAATTGCGGTGCGGTGTCACCAACTCACCATTCAAAGCCTTAGTAACTCCTTTGACTGCTTTCTTTGGTTTCCTTTAAACTTCCTCTGGATTCCTAAGCTTATGTGTAACATTTGTCTTTGACATCTGTGTTTGTTTGTTTCAGGTGATATTCACGGTCAATACTCAGATTTGCTGCGCCTTTTCGAGTACGGAGGTTTCCCTCCTGCAGCAAACTACTTGTTCTTGGGAGATTACGTCGACCGTGGGAAGCAGAGTTTGGAGTCTATCTGTCTTCTCCTTGCCTACAAGATCAAATACCCCGAGAACTTCTTTCTCTTAAGAGGCAACCATGAGTGCGCATCTATCAACAGAATCTATGGATTCTACGACGAGTGTAAACGGAGATTCAGCGTGAAACTCTGGAAAGTGTTTACAGACTGTTTTAACTGCCTCCCTCTGGCTGCAGTCATAGACGAGAAGATACTTTGTATGCACGGTGGACTTTCTCCTGATTTGACAAGTGTGGAACAGATTAAGAACATAGAGCGTCCAACTGATATTCCAGACTCTGGTTTGCTCTGTGACCTTCTTTGGTCTGATCCTAGTAAAGGCGTCAAGGGCTGGGGGATGAATGACCGTGGAGTCTCCTACACTTTTGGTGCTGACAAAGTCGCCGAGTTTCTAATCAAAAACGATATGGATTTAGTCTGTCGTGCCCACCAGGTTTGTATATCATGTTTTCTTCTAGCTGCGAAATCCATTCTTTTGCTCATGAAAGAAGCTATAATGTTCCTACAGGTTGTAGAGGATGGGTATGAGTTCTTTGCCGATAGACAGCTTGTGACTATATTTTCTGCTCCAAACTACTGTGGTGAGTTCGACAATGCGGGTGCAATGATGAGCGTCGATGAAAGTTTGATGTGCTCCTTCCAAATTCTTAAGCCTGCGGATCGAAAGCCAAGGTTCTTCTGAGGTATTACTTACACATATTGAAACTTCCTCATGGTTTCAGAATCTCCACTTGCTACATTGGTTTCATCTGGAAATACTGTAGTTAAAAAGTTCTCTCATCTATGACTAAGCTTTGATCGCATCTGTTGGATTACAATAGCGACTCATTTGATGTACAGAGAGCTTTTTTTAAGAGTTTGTAACAATTTTTCATGTTTCATTCATCATAATGACTTTTCTGTCGTTGAAAGTGGTTATCAGCTCAAGTGTTCCTTAAAACCTTTCACAATTTTGAAAATGGATGGACTTCTCAGTCTTTTCTGACTCAAGTGTTCTTCCAAGATTCAAGTTTCCAGCCATATGAAAGTTCCTCCGAAAATTAAATGGAGTTCTTTTGGTATTCGGCTTGCCTGTTAAGCAAGATAGTAGTTTTCTTCTCCTATATTCCAACTCTCACCACTGACACCACTAGATGAGAATTTGGTTTAAAATCCCTCGCAATATGAGTATATGCTGAAAACATTTTAGAAAATTTACTTGTTTGTTTCCGTGAATGAGTTTAACCCTATTATGGAACAGATTCATGCTCTCTTAATTAAAGTTAGCTGAGGGTACATATATCTATACAGTAGAATCTCTATAAATTAATACTCGATAAATTAATAATCTCTATAAATTAATAAATTTCGCTGGTCCCAACTTGTGTCGGTTTAAAATTTGACATAAATCGATAAAATAGTAAGATAATATTTTTTTAGAAAATTCTATGTAAATATATGGTCCCATTATAATTCTAAACTAATAATTTATATGTATACATATCTCTATAATATTATTTGAGAAGTCAGTTTCTTATGTATCGCGCTCACGTTAACTCTCACGATGGTTGATTACACTGATACCCTTAATGAATTAAAGATATTATATTTAAATACTATTATTGAATTTTTATTTAGTTTCCTATATAAGATTTTCCAAGTAACATATATAATAAAAAAGAAACAATTATAAAGTTTCAAAAAAAATTAAAACGGAAATATATGTATATAATATGATTTCATTAAAGAAGAAAGTTCACAAAATAGAAATATTTCATTTAAAAAATATTTTTAAATAACATAGAATATACTTTTGCAGTAATAAAATACTTCTTTATATATATATTTTCTTATAATCTGATTTCATAAAACAACATTCACACACATACTCTTAATATTAGAAAAAAATATTATTTCTTCTAAAACAAAATTTTAAACAATTCAAAAATATATATGTTCAAAGTGCTTGTTTTTAAGAGATATTAAAAAAAATTAAAAAATTAACAACAAATAGCTTTTGATCAAATAATTACAAAATATTTTAAAATAACATAACACTATATACTCTAACAAGGTAGATATATAGATTTAATCATTATTAAACTTATGTGTTTTCATATATTAAATTTGCTTTTAAATTTTATGTTTTTATGTTTGTGGAACTTAATATGACTATAATTAAAATACCAAAGCAAATCTGAATTCTCAGTTTTAAGATTATTCAAAATAAATTTCAGTTTACCATTTAATAAATCTAAGGCATAAAATTATTTAGAATTTATGAAATATTTTAATTATTGTAAATATTGATATGTGTTCATGAGCTTCCAAAAATATATCAGTTAATTATGTATGTAACTTCATATTGATTATCGCTTTATTTTTTGTTTTAAAAAAATTAACATATACTTTGATAAATATTATGAAACTACATGCATATTCAAACGATAAATAAAATAACTTTATTTTTATTAATTATAATAAAAATAATTATACTTCAGTTTGAATTTGAAATAATATATGTAACTTAATATACTCACAACATGAGTGACTCGACTTAATCCAACTTATATCTAAAATCATAGATTTAACTACAACAAAAATATATAATTTATAATAATAATTTATTTTATAAATGTAAATTATAGGATGACTCAAAACATATTAACAAATGAAAATAAAATATCAACCAACTGTTATAATTTAGTTCTTTTGTAAAATTAATATATATGCATGAGATTTTAGAATATTATCGTTATATTAATTTACATAATTTGGAATCATACACTTTAATTTTTTTTGATATTCCATTCTAAGCACAATATATCTTAAGTTACACATAAACTTCCTCAAATATATTTACATATCTAAGACAACAACCATCGTAAATGCAAATAAGAAAATTAATCATAATTTTTATATATTTAAAATAAACAAATATTATAGTTGAATTCAGAGAAATAGATGGAATCTAATATACCCAAATGATAATTAAATCGACGATAAAAAACAACTAGATATAACATATCTAAAATTATATGTCTAATTAAAGTAATAAAATATTATTAATATAAATTATGTATACAAATTATAAATTAATTTAAATTAAAAATAAATAACAATAAATTATTACAATATATTTATTTTATAAATATTTATATCCGTGCATGTGCACGGGAAAATCACCTAGTTTTATATAAGTAAGAACCTATTATTATATTATTTGTTTTATATATTCACAATAGAATTATCTTTATATTTTTTAACACTTAATATATTTTGATGAGATTTAGTAATATTATATCTAAAACTACATTTAAGTTCTATGTAATATATATTATTACACCAAATAATATAATAAATGTAATATAAATGTCAAATTTAAAAAATAACAATTAATTTATATACACTAAAATCAAATATATTTTTTATCTTATAATAAAAATATCTTAAAATAAAAAAATCTAAATAAAGAAATTTTTGTAAATTAATAAAATTTCAAAATCTTAACATTATTAATTTATAGAGGTTTTACTATACCACAAACGAGAGGCGTTTTGTAAGATCGCGCAACGGAAGAGAAAGAGTGGATAGTGTTGGGGCGCAGTGAGAAACTGGTGGCTGGCGTTTGGGCTGATAAATACAGCGAAAGGAGAACCACACCAAGAACTTGCGTTGCGTTAGTGTGGGGACTGTCACTTGTTTTTACAAAGTTCATCTCGAAGTTTGTGGAAAGGGAGATTTGGTTAGACATGTGAACCGGTTTCATCGGTTCAAGAATGGGGGGACTCAATACGTTTGCTTGTGATGTGAATAATGCAAGGGATAACAAGCAGGTAAGGCTTTTATAAATTTCATGTAATATATATGCCATCCACAATTGTTATATCATACTGTTTTCTCAATAAATATGTGTTTTTCACTTCGCACTCCGTATATCTATTTTTGTTTGTTTTTCTATCCAACAAAAAAAGGAAATGTCGTAAAGAAAGAAAAACAGGAAAAAGGAAATAACAAAATATAGGAATAAAGGAAAAAAATAAAAATAGAGAAAACCAAAATACCAAAAAAGGAAAACGCCATATGAAACATGCACTATAAAAATAGAGCAAGCCAAGACGAATATTCAAGTTTTGTCTAAACACACATAAGCACAAAAGTTGAAGAGAGATCAAAGATGACATTAGCTGAGATCTGTTTCTTCCCAGTTTCGTTTATCTGCGGTTTGATAAGATATTTTAGCGGCTGGAATAACGTTTCAAAGACGGCAGATTTTAAACCGAGCGGTTTAGGAACTGGATGGATTTGCGTCATCTCGTTAGTCATCGTCGCTGCGATCGTCTTCAACGAAAACAGTGATCGAATTAGGCAATTTCTACGTCAACATGGGTTTGTGATCTTATCGATCGCCCTAATCTTCATCACGCTTTATCTCAAAGGCAACTTTAGCGGCTGGAATATTGTTTCAAAGACGGCTGCTTTAACGACGAACGGTTTAGGAACTGGATTGATTTGCGTCATCTTAGTCTTTGCGACTGTGGTATATCCTCTTACTCAACAACAGTCAACGACTTCTGCAATATCTCGGTGAAGAAGCTGATTGGTTTTGGATTTTAGTAATCTTTTATTGTATGTCTCGTCATGCTTTGTCTCAGAATTAAAGCGTTGCTCCTTTTGTAGGTATAGATTTGTTAGGGCTTCAGTTTTTCTATTGAATTTTTGTAATCATGATACGAATTGGAACAGCTTAAAAAAGAAGAACAATTGATTTATATAATATTCATATTGACTACTGAAAATTAATTTGAAACAGAGGAGAGAGAATTACGAACCGTACTGAACTAAATTAAAAACGTTATCGTTTATGGTTAAAAGAACAGAGTTACGAACACTTCTTTCTATGGCTGCTTCAGATGCTCTTCCTTTTTTTAAAGCAGACTCATCTGCAGGGTTTAGTGTTGCTTTCTTGGGTAGCAAGTTTCTCGCCTTCGCCTTTCCTCAAACCCTAGCAATCTATTCAAATCTCCAACTTCATCATCATCTTCACTTTCTGATTCAGATTCAGAGCTTGAATCATGCATGTTGCTTTTGCCATCCTTTTATGAATTCAATGCTTCAAAGTTGAGCAATATTTCTTCCGAGTTATTATCACCCTCAGGATTCCGTGTCGCTAGAAAACATGAGTGATCTTTCTTTGCTCAAATTGTGATAAGATCAAAGGAGGATCGAATATGTGTAACAAGAAAGGGAGGGAGAATTGACGAGGAGTATGAGATGAGAAGAGAAAAGAGAAAGAAAGAAATTAGGGATTAACCCGATATTGTTTGTGATCGTGATTCGGTGAAACGTTTACAAGGAAATAACTCGACTTAAAAAGATAAAAGAAGAGCAATGTCTTGGGCACTTGTCTTATTTTTCCGATGCCCAATAATGAGAAGCCCACTCCTTGACCCAATATGCAGTCTTATCAATACTCCCCCCAAAACAACCTTGTCCTCAAGGTTGAAGATTGATTTCAGCCTTATGACTTGACTTCAAGTTCAATCCGATCTTCCTCAGGAGGTCTCAGCAAATGGAAGAGCTCATAAAGAATCATGTTTACATGATCCACTACCAGATCACCATTACTGAAAATGGCAGGCATTTTCACTGATCGAAAGCTCGCCGAGGATGCTACTCGGTTCTGCAGACTGGGCTCAGCAGCTGTGTGTGTGTAGTCTGTCTTGTTGTCTGGCTTGTACAGGAAGGATCCATGAAGAAGTAAAGCACATTCAGAACAGAATATTGCAGCCAGTAGGTGTAGTAATTCAAACTTCAGGGAAAGATGCAATACCATGAACTCATGTGCCACAGCCCCCACCAAGGACAATGCTAAAGAACATCCCATCGTCAAACTCTTCATGAAAAATGTACCAACCACATGTTTCAGAAACAGACACGTCTCTTTGTAGACATCTCGGTACCAGTTTCCTCCATACACTGCTCTCTCATCCTCGTCGCTAATTTCATGCTAACTACATGAGCCGGTCCTGACATTATACAGGCTAGAAGCACAATGAAGAAAACTGGCCACTTTATTGTTAAAGAAAAAAAAATTAAAATTATAACATGTAACTAAACTAGGCTACTGATACTTTTATGGAATTTGAGGCCGATATTGTAGTTATTTAAATGCGGCCGGAAGCATGGGCTTCATCCACTTGGCCCAAGAGCCGGCTCTGGATTTAAGGATAACAATGTATTTATTTATAAAACTTTACAAAATACAAAAATGATTGATGTTCAACTAAATTTTCTTTAAAAAAACATATAATATAAATTATCATAAAAATATCCATCTATAGTTAACTAAATAATTTTAAAATGTATTGTATAAAAAATATATAAATTACAAAGCTATATTGAAGGAGACTATGTATTTGCTGAACTCAAAAATATATTAATAAGTAATAAAAATTAATAAGAAAATAAAATGTATAAAAAAAATCGTTGTATATTAATCATGACGAATATTAAGCCTAAACAATAAGATTATAGAACTATACAATATATAACGCTAAATGTAAATCATATATTTAAACGTTTATAATGATATCAAAGTTATACATTTATAAAATGAAGTGTGGGTACTCAGGTTATGTGATTATTACTTGGTTGAATCTATCGTTACAAGATTTTATATTGTTGTGCAATGCTGTTTCGTTTGACCAAGATCTAGCAAAAAAAAGTTGACTAGGAAATTTTTTTCTTACCTTTAATATTATTTTTTATCATAAAATATTTAATTTGTTATTATACATACAAATACATTTGAATAGTGTATGTAATTTATTTCTAAAAATATACAATTAAAATTAATCTCAGTTAATTTGAATAGTGTGCATCCTTTAATACTCTTAGTTCTTCAATTACATTAATTATTATTTTTTCTTATTTTTATACTTCACATATCTATAGTTCTATACTAATGTTTGAACAATAATAATTTGTAAAAAAGTTTTGAATTGAAAAAATATTTATATCACCAACTAAAATTTGGAAACACCTCAAATATACATTTTTACTATTCTAATAAATAAAGGGGCCCCTAATAAAGAGAAAGTAATACTTTTTTTTTGCATTCACTTATGATTGAATATACAAACTTTAGATAATACGTCATATAGGAAATATATGAACAAACCAGGGGCGAAGCCACTCAGTAGGGAAGGGGTGCACATGCACCCATAATTTTTTAAAAAGATTAATGTAATTGTTAAGGAATTTTAAATGTGCACCCACTATAATTCATGGTAGTGCACCCACTAAAATTTACATTAAGCCCAAATGAAAAGAAAATTAAAAATAATTTACCTCATCAAAAATTAAAATTAGCTTTAAAGCCCAATTGTATTCTCTCTTTTCTTTGTTAAAATCCAAACAATTCGCTCAAAAAAATTAATCGCTTAAGCTTTTCTTGTTAAACATGCAAGTGTAAACCATCAAATCAAATTGACAAAGTTTTATTCGCTTGTCTATCATACAAAACTGGTAACTAATTTAATAATTTATATGTTAATGCTTTGAGTCGTTCTAAACAATGTTTACGATTAGTAATTATTTAAATAGCATCTAAGTTTTTGATTCAGTAAAAATCCAAAATTCATAGAAGTGGCTTTACTCTTTTACTCTTGATGGTTTGCAGGTTTTACATGTTTGTAATTTATATATGTTTCATTAATCATGTTTTTGGTAGATTGCACGTTTGAATTATGTTACGTTTTCAGTTTTAATTAAATTTATCTCGACGATGAAAAAATAGTTTATTACTTAATAATCTTTAATTTTGGTTTATAGGTTTTTGAAGTTGATTTTAACTTTATCAGTTGCAAATATTAAAAGATATTTCTCGACAATGAAAATACTGAAGACAACTCTACGAAGTCGAATGAAATTTTCTGGCTTTAATGTTGTGCACCCATTATAAAAATTTCCTGGCTTCGCCCCTGGAACAAACCATAAATCAACAAACAATATATTAGTTACTAAAAAAACTAATATAAAGGTGACCAGAATAAAAAACAAGTGTTACGAGCAAAAAATAATCAGGAGCTACAACACAAAAAGAGATAACCAGAACCTTTCAACAAAAGGTTTGGATTAGAAAAGTTTGAGAAATACCTTATGATAGCTATTTTTAAGTTTTTGTCACAAAAATAACCATTAATGAAAAAAATGATCAAAATAAGTTTTATTAAAAGATAAAATGTATTTTTATCCTAGGGTTAACTAATCTCGACTCAGGGTTTTGGGGATAGGATTTCAAATTTTAAAAAATAAAAAATAAAAATAAAAAATTTCAAAATAAAAAATGCTATTTTGGTCATTTTTATGACTATTTTTGTGAAAAAAAAATAAAAATAGCTATTTGAAAGAATTGCTCTTAGATTTTTGAACGAGTATTCAACAACACTAAAAACAAGTCAGCAGGAAAATTGGCTCCTAGATGGAAAAGACCATACAAGATGATCGAAATGTACAGAGCAAGAGCCTACAAACGGTAAGTTACGTATGACAAGACTCAACCAATAGTAGGAATATCTTGCATTTCAAAACCTTTCTAAAACGATATCATGATTACGTTTTCTACGGCTTGGACAACCAGTACTTAAATGCTTTGGTTTTCTATCTATCGAAATCCTATCATTTATAGTTTACGTTTCTGAACTGATTTTATCTAATAAAACTATGAATTACTTTGACAAAAATGGCAGTATAAAAACCAGTCTACTTAAAAAGCAAATAAGCTATGGTTCGTGCAGCAAGCAATTCACTTTTACTTTGCAGTAACCACAAAGTTGAACCAATTTCATGTTTCCTAGTCTTCCTACAGTAGCAAATTTCTGAAACCTACTCTTGCATTCGTTGTTTTGAACCATGAGATGTACTCTCTTAATTGCGATTTCAGAACCATCAAGAAGATCTACTCTGTAAACCTTTCTGAAACCTCCAGCTCGAAGTACACAATTCTCCTTTAATCCTTTGGCTATCTTCGTAAAGGGTTCTAAAGGAGAAGCTTTGAGGCTATATCTCAGTTAATATTGTTCAAACACATCTTTATATGTATATTGGTTGTAAAGTATGTGAATGCACATGCTATTATCGACTTCTTTCCTTTTTAACATGTAACAGTTCCATGTAAGAATATCTGTTAATTCTGATGCAGACGAGACTGGTTTTCACCCAATCGGAACATCCACCATTGACCAGTTCTTGATGAGATGTATGTCAATAATCACCAACTTCCAAATTGCTCTTCGAGGTGTGAGTCTAGTGCTGAACCTTGAAGACGTTTCTCTAGTCGTGGTTGAACATGGTTGCTCTAGTTACTTTTCTCGGTTGTAGCACCTCTACTTCTTGGTGTTAGCTGGCTGCCTTCCTAGCTCATACCTTAGCAGATATCAGCCAAGTGATCTTTAGGTAATCTGTTGCTTCAATCAAACAAAAACTGACCACAAGATTATAAACAAGAATTTTGCAACACATAACTGTCTGTTTTATGAGCTCATCTTCTATAGCCTGCCTGATTTAATGATCGTACCAAAATATCTAATCATCAAAGATTAGAGGTTTCGTTTGACAAGTCTAAACTGCTAAAACCTGAAGAGACAAGAATAACCAGCGAATGACTAGTTAACCATTGAAAGGCTGTGTGTTAAGCAAATACTGAGTTGTATTCGATTAACAAGAGTATCAATATGAACTACAGTAATAATCTCTCCTCAAAGTATCTGATCCTCAGCAAAACGAGAACACTCTCTCGAATTACTGCCTTTCTAATTACTGCCTTCTCGTAAAGAAAATCTCTCTACAACCCCAATGATCAAAGTACAATTACTCGATAAAGAATCAAAGCAACAAACAAGTAGATATTTATGTAAAACTGATCATAACAAACTTTTTCCTCCTTCCTCGCCACGTCAGCCTTGTTTGTTGAGATCTTTAGATGCCCCTTCCACGTCAGCTCTCATTATCCTCTGTCTCACATAAGCTCTCAATGGCTTATCCTCGTCTGAAGCTTGTCCTCAAGCTTCATACGAGGAAATTGCTGCAGCAACTCAGACACTCGCTCCCAAGAGTTTTCATGATATGGAATACCGCTCCAAGAAACCAATGCTTCCAAATGCCCTTGCACATCATACCGTGTATCCACAATTGATTCTGGTTCAATAACCACTTCATCTCCAAGTGAGAATGATGTAGGTAAAGGTGACACTGAATGATGTGATCCAATGACTGGTTTCAACTGAGACACATGGAACATATTATGAATCTTCGAATCCACTGGTAACAACACACGATATGCTACATCTCTCACCTTCTCCAAGACTTCAAAGGGACCATAAAATCTGACTGCTAACTTCTGATACAACCTTTTAGCAACATATTGCTGCATGTATTGTCGCAGCTTGAGAAAGACCATGTCGCCCTTGTTAAAACTGAGCTCCCTCCTATGTTTGTATGCATTCATTTTCATGCGATCCTGGGCCAGTGATAGATGATGCTTGATTTGAACGAGCATCTCATCTCTTTTCCGAAGCATCGATTCCAGCTCAAAATTAAAAGTAGATCCCGATTCATAACGTAAGAGATGAGAAGGGTTCCTGCCATACAACACCCGAAATGGAGTAATCCCCAAGAAAGTGCGAAAATTGGTGTTGTACTAGAGTTCAGCCCAAGGTAAGTACTTCGCCCATGACTTAGGATGTGCAGACGCAAAGCATCTCAAGTAAGTCTCCAAACACCTATTAAGTACTTTGGTTTGACCATCTGTTTGGGGGTGAAAATATGTGCTATACTTCAGTTGTGTTCCACTCAGTCGAAAAAAGTTTTTCCAAAATGAACTCAAGAAAATCCATTCTCGAACCGAAACAATCGACTTAGGCGTGAAGTCGAATAACCTCCTTAGCAAACTGCTCAACCACGTCCACTGCGGTGAAAGGGTGCTTCAACTTCAGAAAGTGAGAAAACTTACTCAACCTGTCGACTACTACAAATATAACGTTCACCCCTTCTGATAGAGGAAGGCCCTCTATAAAATCCATTGATAAAGCCTCCCAAACTTGCTCTGGAATAGGTAGAGGCTGCAATAATCCTGCATGTGAAAGAGTAGAATATTTTGGGCGCTGGCAAACATCACAAGCTGAAACATAATCCTGAATATCTTTAACCATCTGAGTCCAATGAAACCCTTCTTGAATCCGCTTGAGAGTTTTAAATACATCAGAATGTCTCCCAGCCAAAGAATCATGATTTTCAGTAAGTATCACCGAAATGTGTTTCGAACTGCGAGGAATAACCAACCTTCCTTTATACAACAACTTTCCATCAACCACCGTGTAACGGTTATTCAAGTGCTTTCCTTTGTTGACAGTATTCTTCGGAGCTTGGATGGCTGAATTACGCACCAAGTGCAGCTAAAGCAGGGCCGAAGGCTTGGTTACGGGAACCGATGGTGACAATGCATAGGAATAGAGCTAAGCCAGAAACCGATCAATTCAAGGATATGCCTTATTATATGGATAAAAGTAGCGACGAGCCGACTACTACGACCACATACGCATTGTCGTCTTCAGCAAGAATATCCTGTAACTGAATATTATTTGTCGTCGTGAACGTAGCCAAAGAAGTCTCACTAGAAACGAAATGATCAATCCGAGAAAGACCATCCGCAGCTTTATTATCGACTCCAGGTTTGTAGATGATATCAAAATCATACCCAAGAAGCTTAGTTAACCATCTTTGATAGTCTAGGGACACCTCTCTTTGTTCCAACAAAAATTTCAAGCTCTTTTGGTTCATATGAACTCGAAATCTCATGGCCAAAAGGTAGTGACGCCACTTCTGAATAGCTGGAACAAAAGCCATTAGTTCTCTCTCATAGACTGGCTTGATTTTCTGTTTATCCGAGAGTCCTGAACTGAAATAAGCAATAGGACGAGAATTTTGCATTAATACCGCTCCAACTCCATACCGGAAGCATCAGCTTCTACTACAAACGCCTCATTGAAGTCCGGTAAAGCCAACACTGGAGCAAAACACATAGCCTGCTTGAGGTTTTTAAAAGCAATTTGTTTCGGATCAGACCAATCAAACGCATTTTTCTTCAGTAACAGGGTCAATGGTCTCGCGATAACTTCATATCCTTTTACAAATCTTCTATAGTAGCCAGTCAATCTCAAAAATCCCATGTGCTCCTTAACGTTTTTAGGAACTGGCCAAGATGACATAGCTTTCGTTTTCTCTGGATCAGTTTCCACGCCTTCAACTGTAATCAAGTGACCCAAATAATCAATCTGAGGCTGAGCAGATGTACACTTCTTCATGTTTGCAAACAATTTGTGTTTGTCCAGGATCTCCAACACCACTTGTAAATGTTGTACATGCTCCTCCAAACTGCGGCTGTAGATAAGAATATCATCAAAGAAGACCAAGATGAATTTGCGAAGGAAAGGCCTGAAAGTCTCGTTCATAACTGCTTGAAACGTTGCCGGTGCATTAGTTAAACCAAATGGCATAACCACAAACTCATAATGACCATCGGCTGTACGAAACGCTGTCTTATGAATGTCTTCTTCCTTCATTCTTATCTGATGATAATCCGATCGTAAATCAAGTTTAGAGAAGTGTTTGGCGCCACACAACTCATCGAGCAACTGATCTATCATCGGAATCGGGAACTCATCCGCAATAGTAACCTTATTGAGGGCTCTGTAGTCAATGCAAAAACGCCAAGACCCGTTCTTCTTCTTAACCAACAACACCGGGCTTAGAGTAAGGACTGTGGCTTGGACGTATAATGCCCGAACTCAACATCTGAGTGACCATCTTTTCCATTTCTTCCTTATACGCATGAGGATAGCGGTAAGGACGAACACTAATGGGTCCAGCTCCTGCTATTAAGTTTATAGCATGCTCTCTGTCACGCAAAGTCGGTATCTGGCTTGGTTCTTCAAAGAATCTCCTGAACCTCTCCAATAAGTGTTCTACCGGAATCGGAATCTCAGACTGTAGTTCGATAGTATTGACTGTAATGAGCTCTACCTCCCTGTAGAAGGTCTCAAAAGGTTCCACATACTCCGTCATCTGAGCGTGTACACCACCCTGAATTAATGAGGCATCACTAGTTAGTGTCACTCGCTGGCCTTTAAATGTGAAAGACATTTCATGAGTCTCCCAGTCCATTACACACTTGCCAAGAGTACGAAGCCATTGTATGCCCAAAACCATATCAACCTTCCCAGTTCTAACAGAATAAAGTCAGCGACATCATTAACTTGTTGAAGTGTAAAAGGAACTTGGTGACAAACTCCTGCACTACAAACTGCAATCCCTGTTCCCAAAATAATGTTCAGATTAGCGCCTTGTTGTGGTGCTAGATTAAGCTTGGTGGCAACAGAAGGATCCAAGAAGTGTGAAAAAGACAGTTCAATTAGCTCTGTAACTACTCCGTTTTCATCTTCAAAAGTGTCAATCCAATCCTCATTATTCATCTCAACTTCCACTCCATCAATCACTGTTATCACTTGAAGCTCCATCTGACTGCATTCATGTGTTTTGGACCAACGAACATCACATTTATAGCATAATCCCAACCGTTTCCTTTCCGCTATCTTTACTGGTGTTAACCGTCTTTGGCCTGTAATAATTCATGTTCGTGTTTGTCTAGCCCCCTGCTTCTCTCCTTGTTGATTCTTAATAATACCCTCTCCTACAGGAGCTTGGGAATGTGAAACACCCGACTGAATTGACCGGCCTGTATACGGCTGATGAGAGACTGCCGCTACAGAACGACAGAAAGCACTATCTTCCATCTTAATGACGGCTGCAATATGATCTCGTAATCCTTGAGGCTCTTTCATTTTGAAAACTTCTTTCATCTCAGGCTTCAAACCATTGAAGAATACATGAGTCAAATTCGCTTCATCAATCCCTTTGACCAAAGCTCTCAACTCTTCAAACTCATTGATGTATGCAACAATAGATTCCTTCTGTTGAATTGAAAATAATCTCTTAGCTGGATCGTCTTCCATTCTGCTTGCAAACTGCATGACTAATCTCGGTTTGAACTGTCTCAATTTGGAAAATGATTTGTATCCAGCACAATCATAAACCAGTTTAACACTGCACCTTCGAACGCCGCTGCCAGTAGATCAAACTTATCTTGATCATTGTATTTTTCCAATCAAAATTTTTTTTTCTACTCGATTGATCCAAATATTTTGATAAACGTCATTGAATCGAGGTAATTCAACTTTGCGCAACCAATCAGATCGAGTTTCTAACGAATCTGAGATTCTCTGATAACCTAGATGAGGCGTACCTGATCAACTGGATTAGATGAATTCGCAATCGTCTTTCCGTTCGCCTTCTCCGCGCAAATTAGGTTTTTGAGCTTCGCAAATGAGTTTGCCATCAAATGCAGCGTATGTGTTATATCGGCATTCAATTTCGCCAATAGCGCCCAACCACCATGAATCACATTGACTTGTTTCTTCAATTCCCCTAACGAACCATTGATCGTCTCCACCTCCGCTTCTAAACCCGCCATCGTCACCGTCGCACAGTCCACCCAGATCGTCTAACCAATTTGTTAAGCAAATAATGAGTTGTATTCGATTAACAAGAGTGTCAATATCAAATACAATAAGAATCTCTCCTCAAAGTATCTGATCCTCAGCAAAACGAGAACACTCTCTCGAATTACTGCCTTCTCATAGAGAAAATCTCTCTACAAGCCCAATGATCAAAGTACAATTACTCGATAAAAAATCAAAGCAACAAACAAGTAAATATTTATGTAAAACTGATCGTAACAAACTTCTTCCTCCCTCCTCGCCACGTCAACATTGTTTGTTGAGATCTTTAGATGTCCCTTCCACGTCAGCTCTCTTCATCCTCTGTTTCACATAAGCTCTCAATAGCTTATCAGTGTGATAGAGTTTGGATATCTCTAACTCACGGAACTAGCAATTCAATAAGAAAACGATACAGCTTCGAAGCTACACTCTCATGGCGAACATAACAACATAACATGAATCATCATTTTCTTGGCGACTGAGAGAGAAGACTCATAGGGTCTTTCTACAACAACATTCAAAGCATGAACAACAAATGAAGAAGAACTCTATTTATATCTAGGCCTTCGTCGTGAGTCTTCTTCAACCGAAAACCTTCCAAGTCCACCAGAGTCTATCTCTTTATATCTTGTCCATGTCAGCAGTTCATTTGGCCTCTTCGAATTACCTATCAGGGTGTCGGAAACACAAAAATATATTGCAACAAGGATAGGTTTGTAACCAATAAGTATGGCTTCACAGACATGCTAAACTAACTGTCCACACCAAAAAAAATATAAATAAAAAACACTGCATATACAACACCATTTAACAAAATCTAGTTGCACAATCACTCTCTAACCTCAGTGTTTTAAGCATCTGATAAGTTTATCACGCTGCGCTGCGGCAAAGAGGTGGTTAGTAATTCCAGAAAATCTGGTCTCTTCGCAACTTCTTTTTGAGATAAACTCCAATTAGCTTTCTATACGTCCAGTTTCTCCGTTGACCAAACTCCAAAACAGCTTCTGAGCTAAGATGGAAATCTCCTTTCCCCAGTACTTCAAAGACGAGTGGATCAGTTAAAACAACAGGAGAGTCGTCCAGGTTCATTCGGTTGTATACAAATTCCAAATTCCTCGCTAGCCTCTTATCCATGTACGCATCGACCACACATCCAAAAGTCACGAGATCCGGAACAATGTCAAAAACTCTCATATGTTCAAGCGTAAGATGCAGATCCCAGAAAAGAGCCAACCTAGAAAACGCAAGAGCACGTATGTTAAATGTGGTAAGGTCAGGAGAGACACCAGCGCCACGCATTTCAATGAACTCTCTCTGCAAGCTTTTCATCTTAAAGTCAGCTGCATACGACAGTAACACAGAGTTCCATAACATATTCCCCAGGTCTCTCCTACCAAGACCAAGGTCTGAACAAAACTCACGAAGCCGATAAAACTTCCTTTGTTTTAAGTATGCTAACAACACAGCTCTTATCTCTCCTTCCTCTATCACAACACCAGACTTCTTAAGCCGGCTATAAGCCTGCTCCATCTTCTCTAGAGTACCAAAAACGCTATAGTATCTGACAACTGCGTTAGCAGTGGCCGAGTCTAAGGAGATCTCATTTAAATCCAATTCATCTATAGCATCCTCCATCAATTCCAACTGACCCTTCTTTCCAAAACAGCAAATAGCAAGTGAGGATACGACGGGAAGCAGCTTAGGATGTCTTGCACTTATGTCCCTGGTGATTTTGGAAACTTCACTAAAACAACCAATCTGCTCGTAAGCAGACATGAGCTTTGAGATGACAAGGAGATCAGGGACGAAAGAGCTGTTTAGAATCTCCTCCCAGATGGCACGCGATCGAAGGACAGAACCGTTTTGAGCAAAGCAGAGCATAAGAGCGGAAAGCGTTCTGTAGTTAGGCAGCAAGTTGTCTGATTTCATTTGGATGAAAATCTCATGAGCTTCATCAGGCAATCTTCTTCGGTTTAAGCTTTCGATGAGTGGAGCATAGTCTACGACTTTGATCTTTCGACTGGAATCTCTAGAAAGCTTTGATTCCTTGACAACCTGCACAAAGATAGAATCAAGAGGAATCGCAATAAACAATAAGGTCACTCACTCTGGTACAAACTGCAGGTACCTTCCGAGTGGGCAAATCTGTGGAGCAAGATAAGAGCTTGACTCGATGGATTCTCCAAGAGAGATGATGAGATTGTATGAGCCCCGTCGTAAGAAGCGACGCCATTGTTATCGTCTCCGATATGAAGATTCAAGGCGTCCGATTACGCAAACAAAGACACCAACCGAAAGAGAAGGTTTAATCAAAGTCAGTGCAAAATAGTAGGACCTAGGGCTGGGCGCGGATCGGATATCCGGATTTTTAAAGATATTTGTCATTTGCTTCATGTGTTACGGATATCTAATTTTTTTTATTTGTTTTGCTTCAGAAAAATACGGATATCCGGAAAAATAGATATCCAGAAAATAAATAGATATTTGCGAATATTTACGGATACTTACGCATATCTCATTCGTTTTGATTAATACAAATAATATTAAAAATTTGATAAAATAAAATATTTTGTTGCATCATATATAAAATAAAAATAAAAATAAGTAGTGAATCTACATATGTTATAATTTTTTAAAATTTTTTTTTTATACCATCTAACTTTATTGATATCAAATCAATGTAACAAATTACATGAAACATAAATTTCAATAAACATGTTGCTAAAATGAACATTTAATAGATACAACAGTGACACGATGCTTCCAAACACATTCGTAGGACAGACTGATTCGCTAGCTTTTCTCCACTTCGTTCTTGGTCTTGTAAGATCTTTCTTGTAGCTCTTAGTTCTTGTGAGCAAACGCCGTTTTTCTTTAAGAAGATCATTGGATGTGATCCATCTGTTACATCGCGATCCATCCATGGCATTAAAATTATTTTGCTTTGAAACCAATAAAACCATATTTTCCAATTGTTTTGTTGTAGAAACATCTGCGGATTTACCCTTCTTGTCCACAATCCATACTTCTCTTTCACCATACCAATCAAACTCAAAATGGTTTGAAAAAGTGCAGGTTGAGTAAATAAATGGAATAGTGTTTGACTTCTTGCTTTCCCGGATATAAACCTCCAATATAATCCAATAAATACATACGGTACCTTCAAAACCGAGAATGGCGAGTGCATCAATCCCTTAATATCTCCTGGCCATGGCGCCTTTTGATGTAGAAACTGTGTGTGCTCAAATCGAGATCCTCGAGAGAATATACAAACATGCATCATGTGCAAAAGAAAGCCATCGATACTGTAATGCCTGACAAGGGATTCCAACACCGGAGAATAACACTCCACTTGGGAGAAGAGACGCATGTCCATCATTCGCCACAAACCCATTGATCTTCTCGTGCAAATACTCAGGATTGTCCAGATGATAACTGATATATCCATGACCATAATCCTAGTTGATAAACGCCAGTGAAGAAGCCAGGATGACCGCAAATGGTGAGACAGCAACAAAACACGAAACTTGATGTCCAATTCAACATGAATTGGTTTGATTACTAAACTAATACTAACTAAAGAAAATAAACAAGAGAAACCGACGGCCGAAGCCGCCGGACACGGAAACCTCGGTGAAAAAGAGGTGTTTAACTGTGGATTTGAGATTCGCCCAAAGGGTCGCTTGAGAGAGAACGGTTTTAACAAAATAAGATTTCTGATTTTAATTTTTTAAAATTTAGTTAACAATTATAGTAACACAAAACTTAAGAAATGTTTTATAATTGTCATAAAAAAATTTCTCTTCTTTTTATGGAATACATTTTTTTTTTGTCGTCTATGGAATACATTTATATAGGTAATAATGTGAATAGAATTTGTCAAATCATATGTTAGAATAATAATTATATAATTTTATACATTTAAAACTTTAAATATTATCAACATATATACATGTATTTATATATTGCCAGATCGAAGCAGATATTTGCTTTCCAAAATTTTAATATTTGTGATTTTTGCTTCGATTTCAACATATATTAAATTTTAGTATTTACTTTTCTTCGAAAGTTTACGGATATGCGGAATTCTTGGATCGAATTGAAAATAATAACAAATCGAATCAAATTTAACGGATAAAATGTCCAACCCTAAGTAGACCTTCCCCCGGTACATAGTTACAAAACAGGACCACATTTTATTGCATGCAGTGAAAATTTTAAGAGAAATTTCATTATAAACTATAATTTCTATATATAAGTATATATTTTAAGTTTTGTATAATTTTATTTAAATAAGCATTGGCATGTCTCGCATTTGTTTTATTTTATTTTTAAAGATTAAAAACTGTAACGGAGTAATACATCGTCTAACATGTCTTGCATTGATCAAATTTTGTTTTTATAAAAAAAATTATGATAAATGATAGAGTTGGGCAAAATACTCGGATCCAAAAAATGAATCGAACCTGATCACAAAAATAGGAAGAACCAGATTCAAATCCAACTCGGAGCAAATATTTAGTATACATTAAAATGCTCAAAACACAAGAAATATCTAAAAAAATCGTTCTCCATTAAAATTTCCAAATAAATCCAATTTTTATTTTAATTTCAGATATTCACTTTTACATTATTTAAAGTTATATGGGTTATACGCCCTATGTTTCATATTAAGTGTCACTTTAGCATTTTTTTCTTGTTATAAAAAGAATTTCATTTTGGAATTTCAATGAAACTTTCAGCTTAAAATTAATTACAAATACATTGATTTTATAAATAATTTCATTTTATCTCAAATATTATTGGATGAATATGTGTAATTAATAAGAACTTTAATGCATTTCGATCATTTTCTTAATCTGTGTGAAAATGTCAAAGTGATATTTAAAGATATTTTCCTTACGTGCATTTATTATATGCTCGACATTTATTAATAAGAACTTTAATGCATTTCGATCATTTTCTTAATCTGTGTGAAACAGATGGAATATTATTTAATTTTTGGATTTTGAGCATTTAAGGTATATTTGATTTCGATGCAAGATAGTCGTAGAATGAAATCTTTTTACATACTCCCACCATTTTTTATATAAGTCGTTTTAGAGGAATTTTTATGTTCCTAATTATATGACGTTTTCAGTTTCTATGTAAAATTTATTAACAGTTAATGTTATATGACCAATGATAATATATCTTCTATTTACTATTGGTTGATTTGTAGTTAGATAAATAATTAATGATGTTTTTGTTTAGAAAATATAAAAAACTAATGATTTTTTAATCTATGTGCACAATTTCTAAAACAAATTATATTAAAAAACGGAGGGGGTAATTAACTGCATTAAGGTACCGAAATACCTACTTTAAGATATTTTAAGATTTTTTTCTTGCGTGCATTTATATTTTAAGATATTCCAGTCTCATCACCTCTAGAGTTTAAAAGTTTTATATTTAAAGATATTTTCCTTACGTGCATTTATTATATGCTCGACATTTCTTGTTTTAAACGTCTTGATGTTTCTGATTGGCCGAATATATAGTTTGTGAAAATATTTTAAAAGAAAATCAAGAAAAGCAGTTGCATGAAAATATAAATAACTCTAAGGATATAATCCAATGATAAATTCTGCTTTAATAGTATAGATGCGACCTTAAATTTACCCAACTTTTTATCTCATGATCGTTGTAGATTTATTAAAGTTATGTGAAGCATCATGAAAGCCATATAATCGGTAGAGAAAAAGAGTTATAATTCGGTAGTGGTACACAACTCTAGTCTCATCCTACTTGTTGAGTAAACTCTACAAGTTAAACTATAGGATTCGTCGAATATAAAGACTTGTGTTGTGAAGGAAGAAAAAACCGAGAAGACTATGTGACTTGGTTAGTAAGAAGCACGGCTCTTCGGATAAGTTTGTGAAGTAAAGATGAACTAGGACAAGATCTGCACCTTGCGCAGGGTAAATTTATATGAAAATTATTTAAGAAATATCGTATGGAAAAAAATTTATATTATTGATCGAATTAATAAATTTAGCTCTTAAACAATTTTTTGAAACTTTTTTTGTTAATTACATAATTTGTTTACTAATGAACTGATCCCATTTTTAAAAATATTTTAGGTCAAAAAATTATTTATCGCATAAAAACCTAACGTTTAGGCTGAAGAATCTCATGCCTACTATTTGGTTACAATGAAACTATGTTAGAGCATCTCCAAAAGAAACTCTATAACTCCAAATATATAATTTTTTGCTCTCCAAGAAGGAACTTCAAAACTTCAAATTTGAAGTTTCATCTTTTTATTTGCATTTTGGTCCTTATAATTATACATCATATTTATAATTCTTAAATATTTTTTTGTTTATTGTTTTAATCCTTAAAACTTTTATATCTCATAAATATTTCAAATTTGTTTTATAAATTTAAGTTTTACACATGAAATTAAATAAAATAAAATTTAAAACAATATTTATAATATTTTAAAACTAGAATTAAACAACAAGAATATTACAAAAAACCATGATAAAAACTTATTAAAAAGACACATGAAGACATAATTATTACTCAAATTTAAATATTATAACAACACTAATAGTCTGGTAAATTTGCTCCGGAACCTCCAAAATCTCCAAAATATTGTCCAAACAAATTTTGTGTAACCGAAGATGATTGAAATAATTTTATGGAATAATGTAATATTTGCTTGCGGTTTAATATTTAATTATGTACTTTTATTTATAATTTTATATTTTAGTGTAAGATTTTTAATTAATATTTGTATATATGTACAAGTTATCTATAGAAGTTTTATGAATTTACATCAACTATGACAAATATAAGGACCATAGTGTAAAATATAAATAATTTTGAAGTTAGGTTTGAAGTTTTACTTTTAGAGAAGAACACATTGAAACTTCAAATATAGAGTTTTGGAAACTTCAAAATAGAGATCCTTTTTGGAGATGCTCTTAGCTCGGTTTTATATCATGATTTTGAAATTTAAAAGTTAATTATGGTTATGAGAAATTTACGTTTACGTGTCAATCCTATTTATCTTCGATAATTTTTTCCTTTTTGTGTCATTTTGGTTATTGCTCGATATAAATATTAATTTTTGAGTTTATTCTCATTTCTTTCTTTTATTTTGTCGTGAGATTTAGAAAATGTTTACGATTCAAAATTATTAAAGAGATACATACTTAGGTTAAGATCTGCGCCTTTTATATTTTTCTGCATATTATGAAATAATAATTATATATTAAATAAATAAAAAATCAGTTACTATTATGTAATAAATTGGCTTGCACATATAAATCAAATGACTGCTCTTGTTTATTTGTAATCATTTTAGAATAAATAAATCAAAACAATCAATCTTATCTATCGTATATGATATATAATTAAATTTAAACGATATGAAGTATATATATATTAACATAAACACCTATTAAAATAAAATTATTTATTTATATGATTTTATTATCATTTTATCTTATTATAGAAAATAATTTAAACATTGATCACAAAAGTTTATGTGAGATTTTTAACAGTTTTAGTAATTTATACTCGTTTTGAAAAATTCAAATACAACATATACAAAAAATCTAAATTCTTAAAATATGATTAATGTAATTGTGTAATTTATTTTAATAGTAAATAATTAAACAAAAATGATAGAAAACATACATATTATTAGCAAAACTTTATTATTTAAAATCATTAATTACTCTATATATCATAATCACAGGGGGAAATTACATGTTTACCACTAATGAGACTTTTCAAAAATATTTTCTTCATTAAGTGGCAAAAGACTCTTATGACCTTGTTATATATAATAAATTATTATTTAAATAAAAATAAAAAAAATAAAAAATAAAAAAAATAAAAAATAAAAATAAAAATCTAAAAGTTAAAAAATAAAAAATAAAATATAAAATATAAAAAAAAAATAGAAAATAAGAAAATAAAAAAAAAAAAAAAAAAAAAAAAAAAAAAAATGTAAATTTTTTCTTATGTTTTCGAATTATACTTTTTCAAAATTCGAACTTTTTTTAAAATTTTTATATTTGAATTTTTTTCGAATTTTCTTTTTTTTTAAAAAACATTCTTTTTGAAAAACGAAAAGTATGTTTGAAACTATTTTTTAAGTATTTATATATTTATTAGAATCATAAATTTCACATTCCAAAAACTTTACCCCATCCCTCAACTCTAAACCCTAAGTCTATATTAATTAACCCTAAGGGTATAATTGTATTTTACCCTTCATTAAAAGTGATGGTAAAAATGGTTAGTGTAAATATGAAAAGTGGTACTATGAATGTGGTATTTGTGTCAATTTCCCTAATCACATTAGGTAATTCCATAGGTTTTATTTAAGAAAATAATATATAATAAATATCCACAATTCTTTAGTTAATATCATATAGTTGGTATTAAATATTTCCAGTGAGATATAAAAATCGAATTGGACCAATATGTTTTTTAATTTTAATGTGAGACTGACACGTACGACTAATTAACTACCTAATTGATTGATATATAAGCAACGAGTCTTTTTTAATTATTACAAAATTGAGGTTACATCTTTTAAAATGTTCCTCAATTAATATATAGAGGATTTTATACTAAAAGACTTTAGACATAATTACTAGACTAGAGCTTGATCGGATACTTGATTTTTACGTTTTTATACATTAATATACATTTTTTCATGATTAGTAATATATATTGATGTGTCACCATATAACTTATTGTATTTAACAAATCCAGACTGAATCAGGTAATAATATTATTTTTGGTACAAATATCTGAACCTATTTTAGATATATTGGTTATTTGGATATTTTTATGTTCCTATACATCATAATCAAAATCATTCAGACCCAAAAGAATCCAGCTCGAACCCCACACATAAATGTATAATATCCAAGTATGACCTAATTTCAAAACTCAAAAAAATCGATCCCGAAAAAAGCAACTTGAACATGAATGTGTACCCGAATGTCAATACCTAATTGATTCCCTAAATAAATAAAAAAGCTTTTTTTATATGTTTGGGTAAAATAAGGGAATTATAAAGAATTTTTTATTTAGTAAAATAGTTATATGGAGTGAAACATTAATTAACAATAAAAGTAATACTTTTTAATTATTTTCATTTAAGTTATTATTTTGTCCACATAAACTATGCCTTTGAATTATGTGTTTGAATACGTAATTTTTCACTTGGAACTAAGATAAAAAAAAGTTTTAGTAAAACAGATTAAACCGAACTATTAACTAATAAAGTTTTAGTAAAAAAAGTTTTAGTAAAACAGATTAAACCGAACTATTAACAATAAACTACATTTTTGATTTTTATAGTTTGCAGAGAGTTAATGTTGATAAACTAATAAATAAAATATGCACTACTACTTTTATGGTAATATAATCAATGATTTGATGTATTGTTAAAGATAATTAATGATGTGATGTATTGTTAAGGTAATAATTAATAAAATTATTTAAAGGACACTATACTTATTTTTATACGCCAATTCATGTTTTCAAACAATTCTCATTTATACTGCTATCTATATTTCCAAATAATTCTCATTTATTATAGTGTTCATGTTTGCAAACAATTCTCAGATATACTTCAATTATAATAATATAGTTATTATTGGATTCACCCTCTAAGATGAACCTAATTCACCAACAAATATAATTTCATTATTTCAAATTTAATATCTTTTAGAAAATGAAATAAAATATTGTCAAGTTATATTATGTTTTTAAAATAAAAAGGTAAAAAAAAAAAATAGTAGTTACAGAAAGAAGAATTTAAAAATAAATATTTTTAACGTAGTCAGCAAAACACTAAATCCTAAACCCTAATTCGTAAACCCTAAATCCTTGGATAAATCATAAACTCTAAATCAAAAACATTAAACACTAAAACCCTAAATCCTTGAGTGTTTAGTGTTTTTGATTTAGAGTTTAAGATTTATCCAAGGATTTAGGGTTTACCCAAAGGGTTTAGGGTTTAAGGATTAGGATTTAGGGTTTAGTGTTTTTCTGGTAAGAAAAATATATATTTTTTGTAAGTACTACTATTTTTATTTTTTTTTACCTTTTCATTTTAAAAACATAATATAACTTGACAATATTTCGTTTCCTTTTATAAAAGATATCGAATATGAAATAACACAATCTTATTGGTTGGTGAACCCGAATAAGTCATAATAATATATATACTAGGATAAGATCTACGCTTTGCGTGGGTTGCACATGCATAAAAATCATATATTTAAAGTACAGTTGTTCAATCCAGATTTTGGTTTGGTCTCGGCTCAGTTTTTTGATATTTTGGTCTATAAAAATTAGATACCATATTAAAATCATATCTGTTTTGGTTTGCTTCAATTTATATATTGTCGGTTTTTGGTTTATTCAATTTTAGTCTTGCATGTTTGGTTTTTCGATATATTAGTTTATAAAAATTAGATACCATATTTTTATTTTAGTTTGGTTTGGTTTATATAATGTTGGTTTTCGGTTAATACCAAAAAAACTTAAACTATATTTATCTTTTATTACATTTTGTCAATTTAATTTTGTATGATTAAAAATTAATTTTATTAAATATTACTATAATTTTAAATAGATTTTTTTCTATTATATTTAGCTATTAAAAATAATTGTTAAATAATTTATAGTTATTTTAGATTCATAAGAAGAAAAGAAAAATAATTAGTAATATACTAAATTTAAGAAAAATGTAATTATTCAAATTAACGTCTTAAATATCAAGATCATATAAATAAAATAAACTACATGTATATAATTATATTATGTAATTTACATAAAACTATACTACTATATTTTAATTAATCAATTTATTCGATATATATGGTTTGATCGATTTATATACTGAAACCATATCTATAAACCACGGTTTCTAGAAATAACATCTATTTGGTTTATACAGTGTTACCAAATCAAACTATAGTAGTCTAGTTTTATGTAAATTATTATACATCAAAATGTTGTCGCCGATAGACATATGATTACGTCGTATGATGATGATATCGTTGGAGTACAACCAGTAATTTATATAAGATTATTAGTTAGGTTAAGGTGAAGGTATAATAGCTTTAACTGTCGCGCAACCTAATAATTATTTCTTTCCTTAGTTACGGTGATTTTTTGGGCAATAACTTGGAGCCAAAGTTTGTTTAGTATTCAATATAAATTCCCATATATAGGTCATATAGAATTGTGTGTCAAGCAAATATATTCGATGTATATAATATTTATTTGATTAAGCTTTATATATTTATTTTTTCTTTAATAGATAAAAACATAATATATATAATATATATACCTACCTAAATCACACTAATTTTAAAAGTACATAACACGGTTAATGAAGATTTTTTTCGTTATAAAATTAATATTTTGAAATTATTTGATTGATTTATGGTTCGGTTAAATTGAAATTTCAATACCACATAACCAAAATCAACAGTGTATAAACCATATATTAATTATAGAGCCCACTGATATTGTTTTGAAATATATTTCATTGTTCTATACTCGGATATATAACAATCAATGATCCACTCCTTCCATATTATATAATTTTCATTGTTTACTACTTGGTTTATTAAAGAAATTAGAAAAGTTACTATTGAATAAAACACACTCACTTCTAAGTCGTTCTATGATTTGCTTAAAGAAAAAATTAACCTCTAAAGAACTTATACCACATTGTCTCTGAAATCTAAAACCTATAACACATCATATCGTCTCTGATATAGTGAAAATAAGTTTGACCGTTAAAGAACCTATAACATCCGTTGGTATGTGTTGAGTTTTGAACAAAACATTACTCTGAAATTATTTGAGACAAATTGGTATACATAATGCTGAAAAACTTTTATTGAAGAACCTTACTCATTGTAAAAATAACTCATTATAAAAAAATCAGTGGAAAGAATCATATGTCGGAATGCGTTCGTTATGAAAACCACAACAAATTATTACAATAAAATTGTTTGCACTGTATTAAATCGAAAATGAAAAAAGTTGCTGTGAATCATAAAAGATAATATTATACAAGCATACTTTTGGGGCAAACCGTATGTTTCTTGGGCGACCATAATTATATGTCGCAAGCAATTTTATATGTATTGAAGTTAATGAAAAAATATTAAATTTATTATATACATTTATGTTTGGGTTAATATAAGTTTTTCTAGCAATTGGATTTTGGACTTACTAATTATTCAATTGATTCTAATGATGCCAAATAAGCTAAGTTGATAGCCTAATTAAATGACACTTAAGCAAAGTTTTTTTTAATTATTACAAACTTAAAGTTACAATTTCTTAAATGATTCTCAATTAATATATAGAAGATTAGAATTATGTAAAGACCAGACATAATTTGCATACTGTTCTCGAACCACATATATTTTATATTTTTTTGAGGTAAATTACCTTACTGTTGCAAAATCATGATGCTTAGTCGCTTTTTCAAAACTTGGACATTTTCTCAAAATGCCAAAACAATTTGAAACTAAAATCATATAACATTATTATAATCAGTTGATGACAAATTTTTTTTTTTTTGAAAGAATGTTAAATTTTATTCCTCAAAAAAACTTTTTTACAATGTATGTATGCAACTCTTAAGCTATCTTCTTCTCTTCTTTCACTATATTGTGCCCCAAAGAAAAAAACTACTCCAAATATTCACAATCTAGTGCCAAACCAAAATGGCAAGACACCTTCCAGAAAAAAAAAAAATTAATAATCAGTTAGATGCTTTTAGATTGTTAATCTAAAAAGGAAAAGACCATCAGCATCTGATGTGTGAGAGTGTAAACCACATTTTGCTGCCTCTAATTCATTCTTCGTTTGTTCCTTTGTTATCAATATTATAAGACTGTCTATCACAGCAGACCTTCGATAGAAGACTTATGACGTATGTACAATGAATCTACATTTCATGAGATTAATAAATTTCAGAGCAAATCTTGTTTCTATGGCTTCCAAATGGACATTGATTTTAATGAGCTAATGCCATCCTAGGTTCATCTGTTGGATCACCTAGCTGAATTCAACATTAAAAATTTAAATGAATGAAAAAACAAAAAAAAAACATATGTATACAAGTTACAACATACTTTAGACCAGAAATCCGAGTTTTGGTACAATAACTAATAGAGAAAAGAGATGACTGAAGTAGAAAGTTTTTTTTTTTTTACATAGAGACTTCGTAGATGATAGCACAAACTGAAGAAACCTTCTTTGTTCTTCAATTAGGTTGAAGCATCTTCCCATGATTCTCTTCCTCAACAACTGCAGTTCAACAAACTCATCAAATGAAGGTTTGTCAAATGGTTAAATCAAATTGTCTTAGTTTGAATACTAGAAGAGCAACTCACTTTCATTCGTGTTGGTTAAAAGGGGAGCTTTGTTGTCTGCTGAATTTGAAGCAGCTACCATGTTTGTGGCTCCACCAAATGAAGCAGCCTCAGAGGAAGCTCTGCGAGGACTGATAGCTTTAGTTATCACTCTAGAAAGTGCTTTGTCATCTTCCCCAGGCTCAAACTTTTCGCTTATGTATTCCTTCACTGATACGCCTTTGTCCCATACCTGGTTAGCACATTACATATGGAGATGCAACATACATACAATGATTGACCGAATCCAAAGCGCAGACACATATGGAGATGCAACATACATAAACAAGTTCTTCTATAGTACCTTAGTGTTGAAGCCAGCGGGCTGGTTAGTTCCTGCAGTGTTGATTTCTGAAACATCATTTGTCTTTGGTTCTGCCTCTGTTGACTCCGGAAAAGCCATGTCTTGGATCTTCTTAGTTATAGCGTGAGTAGCCTCAGAGACTTTAGCATAAGCAGGTGCTAGCGTCTCTGTTACTGTTTCTGTCACGGTCTTGCTTGGACTAATAACTTCTTGGTTGGTGTACTGTTCAGCGTTGTGTTTGGATGGGAGAACAGACAAAACGTTCGTCTCAGTGATCACAGGAGTTTCCCTGGGATGCTGCCTCGCAGTCTCCTTCAACTCTTCAGGTGCCTTCTTTGATTCATACACTACAAAAATATCATCACACAAGACGATCGATCAGTCTTAAGCAACTTGAAGAAGCAAAACAAATTGGTTATTTAATTTTTATGGAGCTTTGCTTAATTTGATTTACTTGGGGCTCCAAGATATTCAGGATCTTCTTCTTCTTCTTCTACTTCTCTTTCTTTATGATCTTTGGACTTGTCACGTGGTGAAAGTGTCGCATAACCTCCTGCTTCTCTAACTTGGTGGTCTTCTAATTTGCCAAATGGCGGCGACATGGTTGCATCACCACCTTCTTCATCATGTCTCCTCTTGCCGCTGAGACTATGCTGAAGTTTCTTAGCCTTATCCTTCATTTTGGAGAACAAAGATTTCTTATGGTGGGAATGTTCTCCATGATGCTCATTTTCCTTTCTCGGTGAGCCAGCTTCACCAGCTGAAGGAAGAAGATCAAATCAAATCACTGAGAAACAAACAAAATATATAGATATTGTGAAACTGGATCATTTTTGATAAGTCTCGAGAAGCTAGTACTTCCTGAATGATCAACTTGTGTTTTTAAGGTTTCAAGCTCAGCTACCGGATCAAGTTGAGGCGACATCTGAAGAAAAAAAAAACAAAAAGTCTTGTAAAATTTTCTGTTTGGAACTTTGAGTCTCAGACAATAGCATAAGATACATATAGGAGAAGGAAAGGTGTGCATGTCCACGAATCTTGCGTCTCCGAGGTTCTTGGAAAGACCATTAAAAGTTGCTTAAACGTAGCCATGGCCTCTAATTGAAGAAGCATTTTTAAAAGAAGACAAAGTATTTGCCCTAAATATTTGACGTTTTGAGCTGAATCATAGGAGTCGCGTTGTAGAGTTTGCTATAAAAAAATAGTGGAAGCTGACATTACAAAGCCATTCTTCTAAGAACTCAAGCAAGTCTTTGGACTTTCTTATGACCAAAAAACATATCTGCCTCTATGCGAGAAAGAAACATTTTCATAGCTTTTCAAATTTCCTCGATTCTTGGTTTGGTTCATAATCTTCCATTTATAACTTTTTAACTAGATTTTGACCCGCGCTTCCAAGCGCGGGATTGTTGGATTATATTATAATATAAAGTTTTATTATATCAAAAAACATAATTTTTAACAGCTATATAATTTACAAATTAGTTTATTTGAGATTTTATATGTACACTTTTACGTAAGTTTCTTTTCGACATGAGAATTATATCCGGATCAAAAAAACAAACCGAACCGACCCAAAATTATAGGTTTAGTTTAGGTCCAGAGAAGATAACCTATTGGGTTTTTTTTTTGACCTGCAGGTCTTTGTTTGAGTCCGGATCCTACCCTATACCCGATCATAAATATATATTTATTAGGTATATTTAGATATTTCGAATATGTTTCCGGTATTATGGATATTGTTTTTAAGTTTTTGGTTTACGATTAGAGTTTTTGGTTTACGATTAGAGTTTTGATTTCAGGTAAATTTTTCAAATTAAAAAAAAATTGGGTATTTGGATAAAATTTTGGGTATTTTTCATTTCATCGTTTTGAATAAGATTTTAAATTTTTAGGCATTTGAATTTTTTTGGTATTTGTTTGGAGTTTCAAATATTTTTCGTGTTTCGGATATTTTTCAGATTTTTCATATATTTCAAATTCTTTTAGGATCTTAAATACCCGAACAGATGTGGACCCATTACGTCCATATCAGGTCCAACAACCTTTTGATATAGATTTTTAACTTTATTGTACAAAAACATGGTTGATGAAATATTTTTCTGAGTAGAGGTATCATAAGAAATAATATTAAGATCTGTTAAAAATATTAAAAATATTGTATGTTTAGAATTATTAATATTTTATCAGAAAAATAATAAATAGTTATACATAACTCCAACAACTTTTTTATATTAGATTTTTTAAAACTCTTTTCTTTTTAATAGTATTGATTCGTTTTAAGTGAAAAGTATATAAAAGTATAATATCTAAACAAATCATTTTTAAAATCTTGAATAATCAATACTGATATCGTGAAGTGAGGTTAGCTTTAATAGAACCAATGAATTTCTTCATTTTTGTGAAGGTAACATGAATATTCAGAAAAATTATTTTTAAATATGAAAATATTATCAAACTATAGACGGTTGAAAGTTTAGTATATGATATGAGATTTTAGTGGAAAAGCTTATATATATGATATGATTACTTTATTATAAACGAAAGAGGAAGTTAGAATGTACACATATATGTCTTGTAATTTATCTTGCTTTAAATCATATATTATATGATAAAAGTGATAATATAAAACATTAGTTTCAATGCTTTTACGATTAAAAATCAAAATGATAAATATAGTAATAGTAATGATTAGGATTTAGGAGTGAGATTTAAATAAATAAAAGAATTGACTAAATTATTGTTAGAGAAATATATGGTAACATATTGTTAGTATAAATTTAAGGTAAGACCAAAAAATAATAATTTAAATGAAAGGGTCCAAACAACTTTTATAGGTAGATTTTTTTAGACTCCTTCCCTTTTAATAGTATTGATTCTTTACTGAGTTTTAGTATTTATTGTTTTTATTGGTATGAACCAAAATAACCAAAGAACAAAATTCTAAAATAATTAAAATATATCAAATTTAACAAAAATATAGTGATTTTATTATAAACAAAAAATCGAAGCGTTTGAGTATAAAATGAAATGTAAACCAAATTAAATTAAATTGATAAAAAACATATTTGCCTCTATTAAATTAAATTTAATAAAAAAAGACTAAGGTGATGATTGTTTACTTAGATTTTAGATTTTGGTTTTTGGTTTCTAGCTTTTAGTTTCTAGTTTTTGGATTTTAGTTTTTAGTTTTTGGTTTTTGATTTTGCAGTAGCTTTTAGTTTTTTAAAAAACTTGAATGGTGAGTTTAGATTCTGGTTTTTGGTTTTTGATTTTTGATTTTCTTTTTAAACAATTTTCTGTATTTTTTTTGTTTTCTGTAAATTTTTGATTAGTAATTTATTTAATTTTAAAATGTGTCTATTATTTTTAAGAACTTGACTTAATTTTACAAAAATAATTTTTAAATAATTAATTTTATTTATTGACAAGTTTTTTTTAAATGTTCTTATATAAAAGTATTATATTGGTAATAAAGTCTTATAGTTTATAGACATGAAATAGTAAAATGGTGAAAGCTAATTTTCCTAAATAATAAAGTCTTATAGTTTATAGACATTAAATTTATTTATTCATAAGTTTACAATTGTATGAGTTAGCTATCAAGATTGTAAAAAAAATGATGTACTATTAGATAAAATATCATTCACACACTGTAACAATTCTCACTACAAGAAAACGTATCTTTACCGAGGAAGTTTAACGAGGAAAAATATTCCTCGTAAAAAAACGTTGATTTTGCGAGGAAATTACGTTGAGAAAGAAAAGCATCGTTATTTCGTCGTAAGGTAACGACAAAAAAAATTCGTCGTAAAGACGATGTAAACTGACGTGGCTTTTACGAGGAAATAGTTTTTCCTCGTAAAAGCCACGTAAATTTCGCGAGTACTTTACGACGAAATATTTTACGTGTACTTAACGAGGAAATTTTGAATCCACCAACTTGGTAGGTGGCTCACGTTTTTTTTTTGGCCATACAATTAATTTTCGTCGTAATTTCATAGTAAAATTACAACTACCAGATTCGAAATTTTCTATAAATATGGATGTTGGAACATCATTTTAAACACACCAACAACAAAAAACGTGAAAGAAAAAAAAATGGCTGGCTCTGGGACTATTTACGAGTTGCGGAATTGGATGTATATGCATAGAGATGCTAACGGGAGAGTGACGAAAGAATACCTTGCGGGGCTGGAGACATTTATGCACCAAGCAGATTCAACACCGCTCGCCCAAGAAAGTGGTAAGATGTTCTGTCCTTGTCGGAAATGCAACAATTCGAAATTGGCAAACCGTGAAAATGTTTGGAAGCATTTAATAAATAGAGGTTTCACGCCAAATTACTATATCTGGTTTCAACATGGGGAAGGTTATAATTATGATCAGAATGAAGCTAGTAGTAGTAATAGCAATTTTCAGGAAGAACCGGTTAATCATCATTTGCATAATGAACATAGTTACCATCAGGAGGAGATGGTAGATTATGATAGGGTTCATGATATGGTAGCTGATGCATTCGTAGCTCATGATGAAGATGAAGAACCTAATATAGATGCAAAAAAGTTTTACGGAATGTTAAACGCGGCGAATCAACCACTTTACAGTGGTTGTAGAGAAGGTCTCTCTAAATTGTCGTTGGCTGCTAGAATGATGAATATTAAAACTGATCACAATCTACCTGAAAGTTGCATGAACGAATGGGCGGACTTGTTTAAAGAGTATTTGCCGGAAGACAATGTGTCTGCTGATTCTTATTATGAGATTCAGAAATTAGTTTATAGTCTTGGGTTGCCTTCGGAGATGATAGATGTCTGCATCGACAACTGCATGATCTATTGGGGAGATGATGAGAAGCTAGAAGTATGTCGATTCTGCAAGAAGCCACGATTCAAGCCGCAAGGACGGGGACGTAATAGGGTACCGTACCAAAGGATGTGGTACCTACCAATTACAGACAGATTGAAAAGATTGTATCAATCAGAGCAGACTGCTGCAAAGATGAGATGGCATGCCGAGCATACTCAGACGGATGGTGAGATGACTCATCCATCAGATGCAAGAGCCTGGAAACATTTCAACAAAGTACATCCGGATTTTGCTAGCAATAGCCGGAATGTGTATCTCGGATTATGCACAGATGGATTTAGTCCGTTCGGAATGTCAGGGAGACAATATTCATTGTGGCCAGTCTTTCTTACGCCATACAACCTGCCACCGGAGATGTGCATGCAACGGGAGTTGCTATTCTTGACGATATTGATACCTGGTCCGAACCATCCAAAAAGGTCCCTGGATGTTTTCCTACAACCACTGATAAAAGAGTTGAAGGATTTGTGGTCAACAGGGGTGAGGACGTATGACTGTTCAACGAAGACGAATTTTACGATGCGAGCTATGCTTTTGTGGACCATAAGTGACTTTCCTGCATATGGGATGTTGTCTGGATGGACTACACATGGAAGATTAGCTTGTCCATATTGTAATGGAACGACAGATGCGTTTCAACTGAAGAATGGTAGGAAGACAAGTTGGTTTGATTGTCATCGTCGATTTCTTCCCATTGGCCATCCTTACCGAAGAAACAAGAATTTGTTTAGGCACAAAAGGGTTGTGAGAGACACTTCTCCACCATATCTAACTGGAGAACAAATTGAAGCACAAATCGACTACTACGGAGCTAACGAAACAGTTCGTTGGGGTGGTAATTGGCATGTCCCTCGTAATATGCCTGATTCTTACGGTGTTCATCACAACTGGCACAAGAAGAGTATATTTTGGGAGTTGCCATATTGGAAGGATCTTCTTCTGCGACACAACCTCGATGTGATGCATATAGAGAAGAATTTCTTTGAGAACATCATGAATACAATATTGAATGTCCCAGGGAAGACAAAAGACAACATAAAATCGAGGTTGGACTTGCCGGATATTTGCTCAAGAAGCGAGTTACATATTAAAAGCAATGGACAAGTTCCTGTTCCGATATTCAGACTGTCTTCAGAAAAAAAGTCGGTGTTGTTCAACTGGGTGGCATCAGAAGTGAAGTTCCCCGATGGGTATGTTTCAAATCTCTCTAGATGTGTTGAAAAGGGTCAAAAGTTCTCTGGGATGAAGAGTCATGATTGTCATGTCTTTATGCAACGACTACTGCCCTTTGCATTTGCGGAGCTACTTCCAACAAACGTACATGAAGCACTTGCAGGTTCGTAGTGTTTTATATCACAATAATTTTATAACGGTCTAGTTTTCAAAATAATATACGACTAACAATGTGTTTAATTGTTTTTGGAATATAAAAGGCATTGGAGCATTTTTCAGGGATCTGAGCACACGCACTCTTAAAGAAGAAGTTGTAGAACAGCTTCAGGAGAACATTCCCATCTTATTGTGCAACTTGGAGAAGATATTTCCTCCTGGATTTTTTGACGTCATGGAGCATCTAGCTGTCCACCTCCCATATGAAGCATTGCTTCGTGGACCTGTACATTACGGATGGATGTATCAGTATGAGCGAGCCATGAAATATTTGAAGGGAAAAGCAAAGAACCTCGCCAAAGTTGAAGGTTCTATAATTGCTGGAAGTTTGACGGAAGAAGTTTCTCACTTCACATCGTACTACTTTGCGTCAAAAGTACGTACCCGTAGAAGAGCTCCAAGAAGATATGATGATGGTGGAGTTGCGCCAACATATGCAGTTGCTGGTGTTCCAGAGATCTTTAGCCAGATTGGACGACTCGGTGGGAAGTCTAAAGAGGTTTGGTGGTCGAGTGAACAAGACGCTCATAGTGCACACACCTATATTCTACTCAATTGCGAGGATCCATTGATGCGTTATTTTGAAAGGTAACATATATGGACACTTCAAAACACATATAATTAATTATATAATTGCAAGAGATTCATTCCTATGAAATGTGATTAATTTTACAGCCTATTTGTTTCTCAAGTCGAAGAAACATTTCCTGGTATATCCACAAGTGACGTAGACAAAAGGAAAGATCAGCACTTCATTAAGTGGTTGCGGAATCAGGTATTATAACTCAAACTATTTTTTCATACATGATTTGTATTTTAATGTTCTCTTTATTTTTGCAGGTTGATTATGACGACGATGCAGATTATCCTAAGTGGTTACACGAAGTAATTCAATCTCCACTTGTAAAGGTCACCACATCACAGATGTATTTCACACGAGGCTACACTTTTCACACATATGAGTATGGTAGACAGCGGGCGACCAGTAACTATGGAATATGTGTGAAAGGGGAAACAGATTTCTACGGGATCTTGACGGAGATTATTGAAGTCGAATTTCCAGGGATACTGAAGCTGAAATGCGTCATCTTCAAATGTGAATGGTTGACCCCGTCGTCAACAGAGGTGTTCGGTCTAACAAATTTGGTGTAGTTGATGTCAACGGTGGACGTCGGTACAACAAATTCGAGCCTTTCATCTTAGCTTCACAAGCAGACCAAGTTAGCTTCCTTCCATACCCTCGGATGAGAGATTCGGGTATAAATTGGTTAGCAGTGATCAAAGTTACACCTCGAGGACGAATCATCAGTGGAGAAGAACCACCATTGCAAGAAGAACAGATAAATGAAGTCGAGGAACCTGAACAAGAAGTTGATGACATCCTTCTCATTGATCCGCATAATCACGAATACGAAGATCTTACCGATGATGCCACAGACGAAGCTGTAGAAGACGAGTTTAATGAAAATGATGATATTTCTAGTGATGACGAGAATGTCGATGTATCCGATTGATGTATTTGATTTTGTGTAGTTTGTTTTATGAATAAGGTAATGTGAGAGTTTGTTTTATGAATAAGGTAATGTGGGAGTTTGTTTTATGAATAAGAAATTGTGGGAGTTTGTTTTATAAATAAGTAAATGTGGGAATTGTGGTTTGGAATGAAAATAAAGATGGGGTTTGGAATATATGAAGTAGAAGATAAGGAATATGGGGTTTTGGGGTTTGGGGTTTCGGATTTTAGGGATTTAAACGTACTGCTCGTTAATTCCTCGTAACCTGACGTCGAATGTACGACGTAATCCTCGTTTATTCCACGTAGGACAGAATCGTCGTAAAGACCTCGTAAAGTAAATTGACGTAAATGCCACGTAAAGTAAATGACGAAGGTGGCACTCGTTTATTCCACGTAGGACAGAATCGTCGTAAACACCTCGTAAGGCCACGAGGACTTTACGACGAAATTAAAAAAGCGGGGCACGCTAATTCCACGTAAGCCAAAATCGTCGTAAAAGAGTCGTAAAATAACGACGATATTACGACGAAAATATTAAAAATACTAAAAAAAAGAAGAGAAGAAAGATGCTTGAATCACATTTGGCGAGACTTACGTAAGTCTCGACCACATGAGTTCCAAATATCTTCTTCTCTTCTTTTTTTTTCCAAATTTTCTAAATTGGTGAAAAGCGGGAGTATAAAAACTAGAAAAAAAGAAAAAAAGAAAGATACTGGAATTATATGTGGCGAGACTTAAGTCTCACCCACATAAATTCTAATATCTTCTTTTCTTCTTTTTTTTTCAAATATTTCTAATTTGAAAAGTATTTTGGTGAGGAGTGTGATTTGAGATAGGGTGTGTTTTGTGAGTTTGTGTGTGTGGTTTGAGAAGGAAAGTTGTGGGTATTTATAGAAAATAAAGGCTCGCTAATTCCTCGTAACTGGTTAACTCGTTAATTCCACGTAACCCTTTTCGTCGTAAAAACGTCGTTAACAAAAACGCGGGCCTTTGTATTTCGTCGCTATTTCGTCGTAACTGAAAACGCGGGCCTCTGTAATTCCTCGTAAGTTTACGAGAAATTACGAGGACAAGTAATCTTATATATATCCCGAGCGAGCTCGCTCCGTCTTTCCTCTCCACTTCCTCTCCACTTCCTCCCTAATTCGTAGCAATGGTAAGTCTCCCTAATTCCTCTCTAGTTTGATTAGTTTAGGATAGATTAGGTGGTTAGTATAGGGAATTTAGATAGGTTTACGGATCTTATGTTATTTAGTGTTGATTAGGTGGATAGTTTTGGGAAGTATATGTTTACGAAAATTTAAAAAATTAAATTTTTTTCTCAGGTTCGAAAAGGTAGACTTACTGCCCATTACAGAGAGATGTTCGGAGAGCCGGGTAGTCGTTTAGACCCGTCGTCTTCTTCAGCTCCCGGTTCTTCGGGTCAGGAGACTGTCCCCGAGACTCAGTACACTCAGAGAGTCATTGGATCTCCTTCTTCTAGTGCTCCCCAGATGCCTCCTCCTCCTGTGCCTCCTACGATGCCGGCACCTCCGATGCCCGCGGCCGAGATTCATCCCGATTTGATGGTGCCTCCGAGTGCTCCTTACTCGCAGTACACCGTAGAGGACATTCTCCGTCTGCCAGGCAGAGAAGGTTTACCAGTCATCGACCCCGACCGACCGGACGGAACTTTATGGTATGTTTCATTATTTTTTTATTCTTTTTAAATTATTTTATAACTTTAAAAAATAATTTATATTTTAAATTTGTATTTTTCAGGTGGGGGATTGACGGATGTCTTGCATCGGACGTAACCGACACGATAAAAGGTTACTTCTCCATGGCACATCCGAACTGGAAAATGACGCCCCACTACGTCAGAAAGACGTGGTTCAAAATTTACGCTGTAAGTTCTATTAATTAAATATATATCTTTAAATTTTTTAATTATTTATATATATTTTTTTTCTGAAAAACTAATTAGAAATTATTTTTTCCAACAGCAAAAATATAATTGGGCCTTCGGGATCACTGAGAGGGTGAGGAAGAAGTTTGAAGCGAAGGCGAAAGTTCGCTTGTTGGACACGGTCTCCAACTGGAAGGGTGACTGGATCGTGAAGGGGTATGAGCGTGGCAAACCCGCTGAGCTCACCACGGATGTCTGGGATGGCCTCATCCGATATTGGCGTCTTCCTGATTCCATTAGAATCGCCCAGTCTTGCTCTAACTCCCGTAACACAGTCGATGAGCACGGGAACGGGCCGATGCTTCACACTACGGGCCAAAAACCTCACGCTGGTGTCCGTTTGGAAATGGTAATTAAAAATTTAATTATATTAAATTTTTAGTATATTTTTATATATATATTCTAATTAACAACTTTCTTAAATGTTTTTTTAGGCCAAAGAGACGGGAGAATTCCCGTCTCTTATGCAACTTTACGAGAGGACCCACAAGAACAAGGCGGGCCGATTTATAGATGGCAAGTCCGAACAAATCTACAACGATTTGGCTGCTCGGGTTAAAGAACGCCAGACCCAGCTGACCCAACAGTCCACCGATGGATTACCCGTCACCTTATCCACACCTGAAGTGGATAAGCTTTACGAGGAGGTAAATTTTCTAAAATTTTAATTTTTTTAAATATTCATTTAATTTAACTTTAAATTTTTACTAACAAAATTTATTTTTTGTTTTTAAGGTTGTCCCTAAAAAAAAGGGACGGACGTTGGGGATTGGTTCCGTCAACGATGTTCCGATAGCGACATCGTCTTATGTTCAGCGACGGGATGATGAAGTCGCTCAGCTGCGTAGGGAGTCCGAAGAGCTGCGTAGAGAGTCTACTGAGCTGCGTAGAGATTCTACTCAGCTGCGATCTCGTATGGGTGGACTCGAGGGCTTCTTGGACGTTGTAGCGGCCACAAATCCGGAATGGGCGACTTTGTTGAGGACCATGCGACAACAAAATCCTATCCCAGGCCAGTCACCGACCGACGACTCACATGCCGAGGCGGATGTTCAGGCGAGGAGTGATGAATTCTACGAGGCGATTAATTAACGACCACCCAAGTTCTTTTTAATTTCGGTTATTGTATTATGAATTCAAAACTTATTTATAAATAAAATATTTTGGTTTTGATTTTTTTAGAATTTTAATTTCATTAATAATTTAAAAAATTTAAATTATATTTATAATTATAATTTTTTATATTTCTATAAAATAATGAAACGAAGTAAATTCGTAGCTAATTTTGCGGCTTCTTTACGTGGAAGCCTTAACGTGGTTTTTACGAGGAAACGTTTGGAAATCTATCAAGGTTTTTACGTTTTCTTTACGTGGAAAGTTTTCAAGGTATTTACGTCAATTTTACGAGTATTTATTTACGTGTGTCTTACGAGGAAAGATTTTCGTGGTAATTACGAGGAATGTTAGCGACGTCCTTACGAGGAATCTTTACGTGGTCTTTACGAGGAAAATTAGCGACGTCCTTACGAGGAATCTTTACGTGGTCTTTACGACGAAATATCCTCCTTCGCTTTTACGACGAAATTATTTCCTCGCTAACTTACGACGATTTAGCGAGGATATATGCGTTACGACAAACATATAACGACGAAACGGGTTTCCTCACTAATTCGTCGTAACACTGCTTTTACGACGAATTAGCGAGGAAAACTGCCCTCGTAAAACTTGCGTTTTCTTGTAGTGTCTATACATTTTAATTAGCATAGATATAAAATTGATGCTTATGTATATACTCTGTTGACCAAAAACGTATCTCCTATTTATTTCAAATAATCAAATTTAAAATTTGCTTTATCTTGACAGCCTACGAATATAATAGTAGACGCACTGTCTCATAATAAACACAAAGATTACCAATCCTTATTTTTACAATAATTAGTACTTTTCTTTATTTTTCCTATATTAATGGATAAATATAGAAAAAAGGAAGAAAATTGAAAAACCAACGAAAATGAATAGTAAAAACTGATGAAAACTTGTTTTTGGTTTTTATGTTAAGAAAACAGTTATTTGAAAAAATTAGTTTCCCTACATTTTAGGGAATCCATTCTTTGAAAATCTTGATTGGATAAAAATTGGATTTTGGAAAAACAAAAACCAAAAACTAATCCAAAAACTACAAACAATCAAACTAAATTGTGTGAACCCGGACCTGAAAACCGACTACACCTGACAGAGATATTTTTTTTTCCAAAAAAGTTGAACCGAATCCATACCAAAATATATCTCGGTCCCAGTTAGAGTCGATTTTCTAAAATTCAAAAACTTCAAAACCGAACCAAATGCAGCTCACCTACCTAATCACACGAGTAAAATTGGGTGACACGTGCGGGAACTTGTCATCAATCCATCGCAGTTTCGCATCCTTTTGAGTTAAAAGTGCGTGCTGGTTTTAATAACTAAAACATCACGCTGTTTGTTTGTGAATACAAAAAGCGAAACGAAGTCTAAAAAATCTGCATAAAACCCGAAAGTAGGTACCTTTGCCGAGGCCTCAGCAGACTTCTCTCTAAAACCTTATCTTTGCTCACTCTTGTCCGCCATGGCCGCCTTCTCCGTCAACGGACAGCTCATCCCAGCAGCGGCAACAAGCTCCACGACCCCTAATTCTATCTATCCCCGTAGGAAATTTCTAGCTCCTTCCTCTTCTCGCCTTCCCCGGATCTCCTCACCATCTCCTCGCGTTCCATCCATAAAATGCAGCAGCAGCAGCAGCCGCGATACAGAACCCTCTCCCTCCCCAAAGGACTCTCTCCTTAAATCCCTATCCAAACCTCTCGCCGTAGCCTCTGTCTCCTCCGCCGCTTCCTTCTTTCTATTCCGAATCTCGAATCTCCCGTCGATCCTAAGCAGCGGCGGTGGAGGAGGAGGAGGAGGCGATGGAAACTTCGGGGGATTCGGTGGTGGAGGCGGAGGGGGAGATGGAAACGACGGTGGATTTTGGGGGAAACTGTTTTCTCCGGCGCCTGCAGTCGCTGATGAGGAACAGTCACCGGATTGGGATTCGCACGGCTTGCCGGGGAACATCGTGGTGCAATTGAACAAGCTGAGCGGTTTCAAGAAGTACAAAGTCTCCGACATTGTGTTCTTTGACCGGAGGAGACAAACCTCGATCGGCACTGAAGACTCCTTCTTCGAGATGGTATCGATCCGTCCAGGCGGAGTCTACACCAAAGCTCAGCTCCAGAAGGAGCTCGAAACCCTAGCTACCTGCGGGATGTTCGAGAAAGTCGATTTAGAAGGGAAAACTAAACCCGACGGAACCCTAGGAGTCACCATCTCCTTCGCCGAGAGCACGTGGCAATCCGCTGATAGGTTCAGGTGTATCAACGTGGGCCTGATGGTGCAGTCAAAGCCCATTGAGATGGATACAGACATGACTGATAAAGAGAAGCTTGAGTACTACCGGAGCCTTGAGAAGGATTACAAGAGGAGAATTGATAGAGCTAGGCCCTGTTTGTTGCCTGCGCCTGTCTACGGAGAGGTGATGCAGATGCTCAGGGATCAAGGGAAAGTCAGTGCCAGGCTGTTGCAGAAGATTAGGGACCGTGTTCAGAAATGGTACCATGATGAAGGGTATGCTTGTGCTCAGGTTGTGAATTTTGGGAATTTGAATACTAAGGAGGTTGTTTGTGAAGTTGTGGAAGGAGACATCACTCAGCTTGTTATTCAGTATCAAGATAAGCTTGGTAATGTGGTTGAAGGTAACACTCAAGTTCCTGTCGTGCGCAGGGAGTTGCCCAAGCAGGTATGTTTCTTTTGTTGATTTTTAGTTCCTTGTTTGATGTGGGCAATTGATTGTGACAGTATCTTTGATGGCCCCATAGGTAGATCGCTAAAAATTGATGGAGTTTGACTCCAACTTGCTGCCTATTAGTTCTAATGAATGTGAAAGGTTTTGATAGCTTAAATGAAATCACTTTATCATGATTGATGCATTGGTTTGTTGAGGCCATAAGTAGTTTAATTTGTTTTTTGTTTTGCTTGTACAAATCTCCTGTGTATCATTTGCTAAGTTAATTTTGGTGATAGTTATCTATATAATTGTTGACAGCTTCGCCAAGGCTATGTTTTTAACATTGAAGCGGGGAAGCAAGCTCTGAGGAACATCAACTCACTAGGGCTCTTCTCCAACATTGAAGTGAATCCACGCCCAGATGAGAAAAACGAAGGGGGCATTATCGTTGAGATCAAACTGAAAGAGCTCGAACAGAAGTCAGCTGAAGTTAGTACCGAGTGGAGTATAGTTCCTGGCCGTGGAGGAGCTCCCACGTTGGTATGAAGTTCTTCCTTATTGGAATTAAGTACATATTTTAATTTGCTTTTGAAAATCAGATTGATTTTGCTCCGTTATTGTGTATATGCATCAGGCTTCATTCCAACCAGGTGGGTCTGTTACGTTCGAACATAGGAACATCCAGGGTCTTAACAGGTCTCTTATGGGTTCAGTCACCACTAGCAACTTCCTGAATCCTCAGGTAAGTGTAGTCAGCTCAGATAATTGATAAACTCTAGCTCAATCTGTTTTCTTGACCCACCATCCATCTATCACTGGTTCGTTGTGTGTGTGCAGGATGATCTTTCGTTTAAGATGGAGTATGTACACCCATATCTGGACGGTGTTTACAATCCTCGTAACCGTACATTCAAAACAAGCTGCTTCAACAGCCGCAAACTTAGCCCCGTGTTCACTGGAGGACCAGGTGTTGAGGAAGTGCCACCAATTTGGGTCGATCGAGCTGGTGTGAAAGCTAACATAACTGAGGTAAGCTTTCCAATACTCAGTGCCATATTCAGCTTGTTCTATCCTACAACACTAAAAAAAATCAAACATATGTTTTCATGCAGAACTTCACCCGTCAGAGTAAGTTTACATATGGACTTGTGATGGAGGAGATAACAACTCGAGATGAAAGCAGTCACATCGCTGCAAATGGTCAGAGACTACTACCTAGTGGAGGAATCAGTGCTGATGGACCTCCTACAACGCTCAGTGGTACCGGTATTGATCGGATGGCCTTTCTACAAGCCAACATCACCCGTGACAATACCAAGTTTGTCAACGGGGCTGTTGTTGGAGAGAGGAACGTGTTTCAGGTTTGTTTACTCAAAGAATCTAAGTCATGTGTATACTATGTAAGCTTTAAACTCTGTTGTTTGCTAATCGCAGGTGGATCAAGGCTTGGGAATTGGAAGCAAATTCCCTTTCTTCAACCGCCACCAATTGACCTTGACAAGATTCATTCAGCTGCAGCAAGTAGAAGAAGGCGCTGGGAAGCCACCGCCACCGGTTCTAGTCCTTCATGGACATTACGGTGGCTGTGTTGGTGACCTTCCGAGCTACGACGCCTTTGTTCTTGGGGGTCCATATTCTGTCCGTGGCTACAACATGGGTGAGCTCGGTGCTGCGAGAAACATCCTTGAGGTAAAACATCAAACACACGAAACAACAACATTATCTTACCCTAAACTCTTGAGGAAAAATGTGTCTGATTTTTTTGTTTAATGGATTGCAGCTTGGTGCTGAGATTAGAGTACCTGTGAAGAACACGCATGTCTATGCATTTGCTGAGCATGGGAATGATTTGGGAAGCTCCAAGGACGTGAAGGGCAACCCAACGGCAGTCTACAGGAGGATGGGACAAGGTTCATCATACGGTGTAGGAGTGAAGCTGGGTTTGGTACGAGCTGAGTATGCTGTAGATCACAACAATGGAACTGGTGCTCTGTTTTTCCGATTTGGAGAGAGATATTAAGTTCGTTTAACCCACTCCAGGCTTGCCTTTTCCCTATTTGTTCAAGCCCCTCTGCAATTGTTCTCTCTCTCTTTTTGTTTCCTTTCAAATAATTGGTTGATGTTAGTGTTTTGTTTGCGTTGTTGAGTTATGCGGATAATCGGGATAGACTTTCTGTTCCTTAAACTTACATTGTTTAAAATTTCTAAGTTCAAGTGAAAGACTGCGTTGCGCTTATTTACGACCATTCATGAAAATGTTTCCTCTGAGATTTGGGTTACCTCAAGGATGTTGAAGCCCGTGAAAAAGAAGACGAGGTCTCAAAAGAGTGGACAAAACTGGTTCTAGACATAGCATACGATGTTGAAGACGTTTTGGACTGCTACAACCTGAAAGTTGTCCAAAGATCACAAAGACGAGGCTTGATGAGATTAATCAAAATATTCGGCGAGACCATGGATTCATACAGAATAACTGATGATATGGGAAGCCTGAAGAGAAGAATCTCGGATTTGACTCGCAAGCGGGAGACTTATGGGATAGGAAACTTCAATGAGCCGCCTCAAGGAGGAGGGAATATTTCAAGTTTAAAGATGAGTGAGCTTAGACTGCTCGACCCCTTGATCAGGAAGAGCTTATTGTTGGTTTGGATGATGATGCTAAGATTCTTTTGGCAAAGCTTCTTGATGATGATGATGATGTGGTTGAAAAGAGGTATACATTCTCGATATTAGGCATGAGAGGTCTCGGAAAGACCGCAATTGCTAGGAAGCTCTACAACTCGGGTGATGTGAAGAGAAGATTCGAGTACCGCACATGGACTTATGTTTCACAAGAGTATAAAACAAGAGATATGCTTGTCAGAATCATAAGATCTTTGGGAATAGCTATTGAGTTAGAGCTCAAGATGTTTTCAGAGGAGGAGTTAGAAGATTACCTTGATGATATCCTAGACGGACAAAGATATTTGGTAGTGGTCGGTGATATATGGGAGATGCGTGGGAGAGCTTAAAGAGAGCGTTACCACGCAACAATCATGGAGGAAGTAGAGTCATCCTTATTACTACGCGTATCAGTGGCTGAAAGCGTGGAGGAGAAAGTATATGCCCATAAATTAAGGTTCTTGACTATTAAGGTTCTTGACTTTTGAAGAAAGTTGGAAACTATTTGAACATAAAGCATACAAGAATATGGAATGGGTTGATGAAGATCTGCAGAGAATTGGAAAGGAAATTGTTCAAAAATGCGGTGGATTGCCGCTTGCTATAGTAGTTCTTGTGCTGGCCTTATGTCGAGGAAGAGGGCAAACGAGTGGAATGATGTGTGTGCCAGTTTAAAGGATAACTCTATTCACATCTCCACTGTATTTGATCTGAGCTACAAGGAGCTAAAACTCTGCTTTCTTTACCTTAGCGTCTTCCCAGAGGACTATGAGATCGAGGTAGAACAGTTGATACACTTATTTGTAGAAGAAGGATTTATACAAGAGGATGAAAATATGATGATGGAAGATGTGGCTCGGTACTTTGTCGAAGAGCTGATAGACAAAAGCTTGGGTGGAAGCAGTGAGAAGGGAAAGAGGAAAAGTGATGTCTTGTAGAATCCATGATCTTCTGAGAGACGTGGCCATCAAGAAATCCAAAGAGATCAACTTTGTACACGTTTACAATGGGCAACATTCTTCTACGACGTGCAGAAGGGAAGTGGTTCACTACCTTATCAACAACAACGACCTGTGTGACAGACATGTGAACAAACGAATGCGATCCTTCTTGTTCTTTGGAGAGAAGAAGGGGATGCTAGGGGTTTTTGTTCAAACCATTACCTTGAACCTCAAGTTACTTCGAGTGCTTAACCTAGGAGGGCTTCTGTTTCTTTGTAAAGGATATGTCCCCTTGAGTTTACCAGATGCGATTGGAGATTTAATCCACTTAAGGTACTTGGGGGTCGCTGACGCTGGTAGGAGGAACATCCCAACTTTCATCTCAAACTTACAGTTTCTACAGACACTAGATGCATCAGGATTCAATTATTTCAAGGGAACGACTGATCTAAGTAAGCTCACATCACTGAGGCATGTCATTTGAAAATTCTTCGGATAATTGCTAATAGGCGACGTAGTTAACCTTCAGACCTTGAGATCTATCTCCTCCTACAGCTGGACCAAACTAAACCATGAATTGCTTATAAATCTTAGGGACGTGGAGATCTACGACCGCCCAAGACGGGTTGGAGAGAGAAATATATATGTTCCTTTGAGCTTGGCTTCCTTTTCTAAACTGAAAAATCTTCTTGTCCTGAAACTAGAGGTCAAGGCCGTCAAGATATCTCTGGAATCCGAAGAAGATGTGATCTTTTGACCCAATGCCTACTTTGCAGAAATTGCCGAGACTGGAAGATCTGGTTCTGAAAGAATGCGAAGGGTCGGGAGCGCAGATGAGTATCAGCGAACAAGGTTTTCGTCGGCTGAGGAAGCTTTAATTGATTACAGTAAGATTGGATGAGTTGGATATTGAAGAAAAATCCATGCCCAGTTTGTTGAAACTAAATTTGGAGATAGAACGAGGAGCAACGAAGCTGATGATTCAAGGTAGATTACAAGCGTTTGTTCAAAGTACCTACTGATCATTGTTACCAGCAACAGAATTGGATCATGCAAGTAAGTCTGAAACTAGTTGGACTGTTTGGTTTGCAACAATAATTGTTTGTTTTTGTATTGTATTTTTATTAAGTTGTGGTTGTACATGTTAGATCAATTAATCTAAGCCCACTGCTTATAAAGAATAATTAAAAATATGTGAAAAGAAATTAAATGGGCTTTTGGGTCATAATAATAAAAGCCTAAGTGGCTTAAATGAAGGAGAAAGGGAAGCAAAGTCCCACATCGGGGAGCAACAAGAATGCTGAGTGTTATATATAGGCATTCATGCTATCATGGTTTAAACAGCTTCAGAGAGGAGAAGGTTCCCCACGCACGCGCTGCCAATTGGACGGCTCAGCGTGGGCCTGGGTCAATAAGATTCTTTTTGGATAAAGTTAAGCTCAACGCATTGCAATTTAATTTCCAAAAACCAATATGCATTTTGTTTTAAAACGACAAGTAGTTTGTTTAATAAATTAAAAAACGTCACGCATGTTATCCTCTCGTCAAAAGATAAGACGATAAGAGAGAGTGAGCGAGTTTTGGGGAACAAGTTCGCAACTTAAATTTTCCGAGATCTTTGCCAAATCCCCACTAACAAGCGCCCGTTGTGCAACAGTTACGGGAAGTTTCTCCTCCTCTACCTCTTTAAATACGAGTCGTCTCTCTTATCATTTCAATAAGTTTTTTCACAGACAAACCATCAAATATCCAAACGTAAGTTCGAGGGTGTTTCGTAGAGTTTATAGTTCGATTGGGCGATCACGAGTGAAGCGTGATTTGTCTGCCATGGTTGTTTCCTGGGACTATATATTCATATAGTCCCGTCTCACTAACGGAACGAATATTTTGAGTTAAGGAAATAGATCATATCTCGACTCCATGTCTGTTTGCGAATACGATTTCTAATCGTTTCTGTATTCGTTTTCCTAATGGCATTTCTAGTAGAAAATATTCCAAAAACTATGGCAGAAGCCATGACTTCACCAGAAGCTCCATTTTGGAACAAAGCTGTTAGGAGTGAATTTGATTCTATCATGCAAAATTATACATGGTACATAACAGATTTACCACCTGGCTGCAAAGCATTAGGAAATAAATGGATAATGACACGGAAACCTGGTGGAAAATACAAATCTAGGCTTGTAGTTCAAGGATTCCGACAAAAGGAAGGTGTAGAACCTAAAATCTACACAAAGTATTTGATAGTGATCGGGGTTTGATCTAGGAAAGACAAATGATGTAGGTGATAGAACCAAAATAAGGATCACTCTTCGGTAAGGTTGATATGAACTCAGATCCGAGAGGATTGAGAACTGATGGATCGAGGGGTGACACTAAGGGTTGCGGAATAGCCCAAAGATACTACCAGACTTCGATCGTTGCCGGATGTGACGCACCGGTCCAACAAAAGAAGGATCGAAACTTGGAGATAACCTCACCAAGAAACTAAGAACAAGTTCTACAAAGAACAAAGAGTTTTAACTCAACAAAAGGGGAAAACAATCTGCTTTATTTCGTGGCTCTAAGGCCTTATTTATAGGATTACAAGTTGTAGAGATCCAAAGAAGAATGTGCTAAAAACAAGACATTGGAAATAGAAACAAAGACTTGACTAAATAAAGTCTTTGACTGAAACTTGGACTACCTCTTCATATAGACACGACCAGGACTTTGAAAGGTGAAGAATATACTCCTGATATGGGCCAAGACATGTCCCTTTGAGGCCTGGTCGAAATCCATCTTTTCTCTTAGCCAATATTTTATCGGTTTCTCCATTTGGGCTAAACAAGCTTGTTTTTGAATCTTTTTGAAAACCATCAAGCCCAATGATTTTTTGGACATTTAGAACATGAATAATCACCTTTGGCATGATTGAATTGACCGTTGGTTCATCAGAAAGAAGGTTAGCCATTTCGAGCTTCTCGGGTGGTCTGAATTCGCGAGAACTGAAGATCACCTGATTTGTAAATAGCATAACTATCACATATGAACTCCGTTTGATCTGATTCTTCTTTGAGGAGATCCGTAATTGAGTTGAGAACATTCTCCAAGTGATTTCATGTGTAGAAGCCTCGTGGTTTAGCAGATATGAGTCAAACAATGAACATATATCATTACTGCTTCCAATGATCAAACCATGCATGTCTGTTTTGCCCGGTGCGCTACCCCATGGCACATCATTCCCTCCCTCTTCAAAAGGATTTGACCTCAAATCAATTTTACCTGAATCAAAAGAAAATGAATCAGACAAAAAGAATTTTAAAATCATGTAAAATTCAGAGAAGGAAAATTTTGGACAGAAACTTCCTTGGAGTTTTGAACTTGCTTCCCTCAAGTATTTCCAGTTCCATGTTCGAAGAACATAAGTCCTTAGGCATTCTCCAGCGCTTGCTCTCCTTGGAAACTGATCATGCTTATCCTGTTCATTCAAAACAACTAGAGAAACCACATCAAATCTGCGAAAGAAATAATCAAAGGGTTTCTCTATCTTTAGGACATCAAGATCAGGATCCAAGCCCTTAGGATAATCATCAAGCACGTGGGCAAGCATCAAACAAGTAAACTGATCACCAAAAATTGGTTTATCAATTTTAAAATTAGGCCAAGCTGAGAAACGGTCAGGAAAAGAAAGAGACAATGCCAAATCTGAAAAATTCTTATCATGAATGAAATCAAATTGATTCTTTGGTCTAAGCAATTTTGGTTCATGCCTTTTCCTAAACCAAATCTCTTTCAAAGCACAGGTCAATGAACACAATTCATGGAAAGGTTTAAACAAAACGTTTTTCAACCAAGTAAAGATGTGATTTCGTTTAGAAATTCTCGGTTTCAAAACATTTTCATGATGAGCAGAGATAATCAACCCATGATCCTTACAGTGCTTTTGGTTTGGCCAGGAGGTTGACTGAGGAAACACCTTTGGTTCATTGAGGATCGGTTTTGGCTCAGGTCGATTCTTTCTGGGGCATGAATCTCCTTTAGAAATCTGGTACTCGCGGATAGTTGGACTGAAGAACCTCCGGTTTGGAAAATTCATAACTTCTTCATCCGTGAAGCTTTTCATGCGATTCCAAGCCTCAGTGAATCCTTGATGAGTTGGCTTTCTTGTAAAATTGGATTCAAGACAAAATACCTTAGGATTGTTGAGATATCCTTCTTGGACTGAACCTCTGTCGCTGGCACCAAGGTAGCCGGTTTGAACAACAAAGCTTCTCCAAATCTGAGGTTGTTGGGCACGGCCAATGCTTTCATTCAGAGGCTGAACCTGTCTTTCCTGGATACTCAAAACAAACACTAAAAGACCAGGATCAAATGTGCAAGATAAATATTTGTTCAAATCACAAATCAAGATATCTTTTCCAAGAACAAATTGCACATTTTTCAGCCTTTCAAGGTGCTCATCAAAGTAAATATTACAGACAAGAATTTTATCAAGATATGCAACAACAGTATTCATTTTCAAAATGGGCATATCCTTCCCAACATCTGAACACACAAGCTTAAGTTCAGTTTGAGAATCATTTATCAAAAGTTCAAGGCATTTCTCAAAGAATGTGTTGTAAACCAAAATATCATCAGAACTCAAGACAACACCATTATCACGAAATGATCTCAGAAAATGCCAAGTATTATCAGTTTCAAAACTCAAGAGATCAGGCTGCAAAACAGAACCACAAAATTCAAGATCACGAAAATCATTTTCAGTTTCAAGTGATTTCTGTTCCAGCAACTTCTGAATCAAAATTTCGTCCAAGGCATAAGAGGATGCAAACAATTCATCAGTGATCAGTACATGTCTAGAAGAACTCAGATGAAAGCTATTTCTTTTGCAAACTAACGAATCAAGAGATTTTTCAGCACAAAAATCAGTTTGTTGCAAATCAAGATCAAATGGCCTTCCAAGAAGATGAAAACCTTTGTTATGTTCCAAGAACTGATCAGAGCTCAAAATAATTCCAGAAATAATGCCATTGACATTTTGAAAACGTGATTGATCAAGACATTTATCAGGTTCAAAGATTTTTAAGGAATTAATCATGTTATAAAAAACAGATTTTGAAACACAAAAATCTTTCATCTTGTCAAGACCAAAACGAATTACATCATCAGTACTGACTTTCACAACCATGTCAGGCAGAGAATTAAGAGAAGAAGGTTCCTCACAGTGCTCTTGAAGATCATGAAGCAAAGGGGCAGGAGATGAAGGAGCAGTAGTTGTGCCGGAATCAAAGCAAAGATGGCTCTCCATAAAGGTGGATATGATGCTTGTTGCTTCTTCATCAAAGACTGGACCAAGTTCGTCCTCCTCATCAAAGATAGGACCTAGTTCATCATCCAAACATATCTTAGTGTCAAGACATGGGCACTGATGTGGAAAATCCAGTGGCTCTTCCTCAAAAACCTGTGGAGACAAAACAAGACTACTCGGAAGCTCCGGTTGCAAAACAGTTAGTTCTACAGTAGCTTGTTCATTATCAAGATTAAACTCAGTTTCAAGAGAAGGAAGATCACAATCTTTTTCACAAAACATCAAGCTTTCAATTAGCTCTTCATCAGATTCATCAAAAATGGGTAGAGAATCTGAAAAATCTTTAAGTTCTTCAAAATGGTTTTCAGATTCACCTTGGGCTTTCTTACTGATGAACAAGGATGGCTCAGCTACTGGGGCACGTGTGGATGCGCTCTTCTTTTGGCTCTTGTTGAAGTCCTTAAGGGCTTTGTCCACTCCCTTCACAAGGTTATCACAAATTTGTTGGACATCAATTTAAAAGGGTTGCCTTTTTGGATCAGCCACATCTTTGGTTGTTTTTCTCCTTATAGCTGGCTGTTCCTGCACACTAACAAACTCATCAAAATAATTCAAAGGATATTTAAAAGGAGTTTGAGAGTTAGAATTTCGTTGAGGCTTCTCCTTGTTACTTTTCCTTTGCAAACCAAACATCATAAACCTGAAAAATCTCAACACAAAAGTTAGTAGATAAAAACCTCACACTCTCAAGTGTTTGATCCTCACCCACACAAGTGTTTCTCTGGTGATCACACACAAGTTTTTACTCAATGTTCTAAGAGAACAAATCAAAGAATCCCAATGGGCAAATCCAAGCAAACAAGGGAATTTTCTCAAGATAGATAGATAAGAGATTTTTGATTTTTTGAAATCCGTTTTAACCACCTCAAAGGCTGGATTTCTCCTCAGCCAGCAGGCTTTCTCTTCCACCACCAATCCACAAAACAAACTTTGAACTTTTTCTATTTTTTTTTTTTTTGAATCAAATCGTAAATCTTTTTTTTTTAATATATGGATGGTAATGAGGGGCCCGAATTTAAGAAAGGTAGAAGAAGAAGTGTTTGAAGAAGATGGAGAGATGAGAAGATGGAATGATAATAGAGTTACCGGAAGAGTGACTCTGATACCACTTGATAGAACCAAAATAAGGATCACTCTTCGGTAAGGTTGATATGAACTCAGATCCGAGAGGATTGAGAACTGATGGATCGAGGGGTGACACTAAGGGTTGCGGAATAGCCCAAAGATACTACCAGACTTCGATCGTTGCCGGATGTGACGCACCGGTCCAACAAAAGAAGGATCGAAACTTGGAGATAACCTCACCAAGAAACTAAGAACAAGTTCTACAAAGAACAAAGAGTTTTAACTCAACAAAAGGGGAAAACAATCTGCTTTATTTCGTGGCTCTAAGGCCTTATTTATAGGATTACAAGTTGTAGAGATCCAAAGAAGAATGTGCTAAAAACAAGACATTGGAAATAGAAACAAAGACTTGACTAAATAAAGTCTTTGACTGAAACTTGGACTACCTCTTCATATAGCCACGACCAGGACTTTGAAAGGTGAAGAATATACTCCTGATATGGGCCAAGACATGTCCCTTTGAGGCCTGGTCGAAATCCATCTTTTCTCTTAGCCAATATTTTATCGGTTTCTCCATTTGGGCTAAACAAGCTCGTTTTTGAATCTTTTTGAAAACCATCAAGCTCAATGCTTTTTTGGACATTTAGAACATGAATAATCACCTTTGGCATGATTGAATTGACCGTTGGTTCATCAGAAAGAAGGTTAGCCATTTCGAGCTTCTCGGGTGGTCTGAATTCGCGAGAATTGAAGATCACCTGATTTGTAAATAGCATAACTATCACATATGAACTCCGTTTGATCTGATTCTTCTTTGAGGAGATCCGTAATTGAGTTGAGAACATTCTCCAAGTGATTTCATGTGTAGAAGCCTCGTGGTTTAGCAGATATGAGTCAAACAATGAACATATATCATTACTGCTTCCAATGATCAAACCATGCATGTCTGTTTTGCCCGGTGCGCTACCCCATGGCACATCAGTAGGCAACAATATCTTTAGAACACAACGATGTTAAATAGTTTCTGGTAGGCAAAAATAGACTTTATTGATAACTGGGATCGAATACAATGAATTGAACTAGATCGAGTGATACAAACGAGGTCGATAAAAGAAGAATCTCAAAAGTGGGAAGACAACAAGATATCGATGTGAATGTATAGCTCTCTCTAGGGTTTCTCAACATATCCTCTTCCGTGTTTCTTCTCCTTCCTTTATAGTAAGTCAATTCTGAGATCCCCGTGGTAGCTCCGCGATCTCAGCTTCTTGTTACGTGATCTCTGTGACCTTCGCGACTCCTTCTCGAGCTCGAATCCTAGTTGTGGGCCTCGGCCTATCTCGGCCCATGCCTTTGATCGTGGCCCATTTCGATATTGACCAAAATTTGGTTCCAACAGAAGGCTTTGACTATTTTGATACATATTCTCCAGTAGCGAGAATAACATCAATAAGACTAATGATAACAATCGCAGCCTTAAGAGACCTAGAAATCCAACAAATGGATGTAAAAACCGCTTTTCTAAATGGTGATTTAGAAGAGAAAATTTACATGAAACAACCTGAAGGTTTTGTCATTTTTAGACAAGAAGACAAAGTAAGCCGACTTGGGAAGTCACTTTATGGGCTCAAACAAGCTCCTAAACAATGGCACGGAAAATTTGACAATATAATGATGTCAAATAGTTTCAAAATTAATGAATGTGATAAATGTATATACTACAAAACTACCAAAAATGCGTATGTTTTGCTATGTTTATATGTAGATGATATGCTCATTATTGGAAGCAATAAAGACATTATAAATCAAAAAAAGAACATGCTCAAAGGGACATTTGAGATGAAAGACTTGGGATTAGCATATGTAATTCTCGGGGTTAAAGTCACAAGAAATTCAAACGGAATTATCTTAACCCAATCTCATTATGCTCAAACAATTTTAGAGAGATTTAAAAATTACTCTAAAAGTACGGCAAAAACTCCGTTAGATCCCCAAATGCACTTGACGAAGAATTCAGGTGAAGCAGTTTCACAAAACGAGTATGCACGTGTGATCGGAAGTCTCATGTACTTGCCTAATTGTACGAAACCAGATCTAGCGTATGCAGTAAACGTACTTAGTCGATATACAAGTAATCCAGGTCATACACACTGGAAAGCTATAACGAGAGTACTTAATTACTTACGCTACACCAATGATTTTGGGCTTCACTATGGTAAAGAACCAACAGCGTTAGAAGGATACAGTGATGCTAACTGGATATCATATTCTAAAAACTCAAAATCCACAAGTGGATATGTATTTACACTAGGAGGAGCAGCAATATCTTTGAAATCTACCAAAAATACAATGTTAGCCAGATCCACCATAGAATCTGAGTTCATAGCCTTAGACAAAGCAGCAGAATAAGCTGAATGGCTTAGAAATTTTTTGGAAGATATTCTTATGTGGGAAAAACCAGTGCCAGCTATACCCATACATTGTGATAGTCAATCAGCTATAGCTCGGGCTCAGAGTAATCTCTACAATGGTAAATCTCGTCACAGAAGACGACATAAAACCACTAGACAACTTATCTCAACTGGTGTAATTACAATAGACTACATCAAATCGGCTGACAAACTAGCGGATCCATTTACTAAAGGTTTAACATGAGATGTTGTTGCTAAATCATCAAAAAGAATGGGTTTAAAGCCTATAACGAATAAGAATGCTTGATTGCAACCCAACCTATCATGACTGGAGATCCCAAGACGTAGTTTCAAAGGGAAAAAAAAATCAAACAAAATCTAACCAAAGCACTTGAGACAAAGTAGTCTCTTCCCAACTCCAAAGATGATAAAAAATGCTAACAAATGTGAGAAGGATATACGCATAAGCTTTTAATGATTATATAGCTTCTAAAGCGGAGTATTACTCAATACTTTTCATGGTCAATCACCTAATGAGTGTGAAATGGGGCCATTTCTAGGAGAATGAATGTAAGGCTATATTCTCTAAGTTCACTCATGAAAACCAGGAATAGTTCAGGGGCACAATGAACACAATCGAGAACTAAGTTCTACGAGAAAATAAAGCTGTGTTATGCATGTTGTCTCGGTTTACATAAAACACCGGTTGGTTCAAGACATCATATTCACCTTCTGGTAAAGTAAACCCGAAAGATATTAACTATGAGTGGTTCAAGGCTTAAAAATGCCACCAACTCAAACACAGTGAATTTTTCGCAAACACTCTCGATAATTCTATCTAGTCTACTCAGGATTAGAATAAGTATAGTTTTTAGAGTCTGTCGAGTCTGCATTTAGTCTACATATGTTTATAAGAGTCATTTCTATTCATGTGAGGGATTGTTGGATCAGTTATTCTAAGCCCATGGCTTATAAAGAATAATTAAAAATCTGCGAAAAGAAATGAGCCTTTGGGTCATAATAATAAAAGCCTAATTGGCTTAAATGAAGGAGAAATGGAAGAAAAGTTTCACATCGGGGAGAAACAAGAATGCTGAGTGATATATATAGGCATTCATGCTATCATGGGTTAAACAGCTTCAGAGAGGAGAAGACTCCCCACGCGCGCGCCGCCGCCGCCGCCCGGCCGGCTCAGCGTGGAGGTGGGGGTGGGCGTGGGCTTGAGCTTGGGTTTGGGCTTGGGTAGTTTTTTTTACCAAATTTAAAAACGTCACGCATGTTATCCTCTCATCAAAAGATAAGACGATAAGATATAGTGAGCGAGTCTTAGGGAACAAGTTCGTAACTTAAATTTTCCGAGATCTTTGCTAAATCTCCACTAACAAGCGCACGTTGTGCAACAGTTACAGGAAGTTGCTCCCCGTCTACCTCTTTAAATACGAGTCGTCTCTCTTCTCATTTCGATAGTTTTTTCACAGACAAAACCATCAAATCTCCAAACGTAAGTTCGAGAGTGTTTCGTAGAGTTTATAGTGCGATAGGGCGATCACGAGTAAAGCGTGATTCGTCAGCAATGGTTGTATCATGGGACTCTATATTCGTATAGTCTCATCTCACTAACGGAGCAAATATTTTGAGTTAAGGAAAGAGATCATATTTCGATTCTATGTATGTTTGCGAATACAATTTCTTATCGTTCTTATATTCGTTTTTACATTCGTCTATTTTCTTAACATCGCTTTTGCTATATCGTTTAGGTCAGTCCGGTTTACAGTCTTCTACAATCCACTGCACATTAAGCAAAGGATGATTAAGTTTGATTCTGTTTAGAAGGGAAATAACAACTTTTGAGGAGTTGAAAGAGGCCCAAAGTCTACGCCTTTTATCTTGACTTTGGGAATAATGGATGAAGACGACAAAAACAGAAAATAAGATATTTTCCAAACCGAATTAGCCGGTTTAGATCATAAGGTAGGGTTTTTGCCTTGTTCTTTGCTTTTTTTTTTCCAACAGCCAGCCAAAATACTTAATGGTATTTGCACAGCCTGTGACCATGCTGGATCATCTGATCTGAAGCACAGACTATTTCTTCTATTCCAATAATCACACACGATGATTTTAGAATTACTGATTTTGTCCAAAACTCAACAGGAATTGTTGATACTCTTGAAGAAATATCCAAAGGTCACATTCACATCAAAAGTAAATTCAAAGATAAGGTTGGTATATGTAAGTCACATATGTAGAAGATATTATGACAAATAAAATTAGGCTCTTTTCAAAGACCTATTAATAATTATTATTACTTGCACAAGAATAAACAAAGAAAAAAAAAACCTATTGACTTTTTGTGTGACATCAGTAGCGATGGCATGACTATTGAGAAACCTTCCCTTAATAATATAAGATAATCAAATCCAAAGCTAACTACTAATAATGATATGGATCACTGATTTAGATAAATGTTTTGCATTGAGAAACGAAATTAAGTAGGGAGAGAAAGGGGCTAAGCAATGGAGAAGAGAAGGATAATCTTAGTTCCATTTCCAGCACAGGGACATGTTACTCCCTTTATACAACTCGGGCATGCCCTTAGCTTAAAGGACTTCTCAATTACAGTTGTTCAAGGAGGATCCAATCAAGTAAGCCACATCCCTGGCTTTCAATTTGTCACCATCCCAGAAAGCTTACCCGTGTCTCAACTCAAGACACTTGGACCAGTTGAATTCCTTACAAAGCTCAACAAAACAATCGAGGCAAGCTTCAAGGACTGTATATCTCAGTTGTTGCTACAACATGACAATGATATCCCATGTATCATCTACGACGAGCTCATGTACGTCTCTGAAGCTACAGCTAAGGAGTTCAAGCTCCCTAGTATAATATTCAGCACTGTTAGTGCTACAAGTCGAGTTTGTGGCTGCCTTTTAAGCAATCTCAATGCTGAGATTGACATGGAAGGTAAGCAAAACTAGCTTATTACACGTTATGCACCATGCCCTTTTACTCAACAGAGCATTATTTTCTTACCTTGTAGATCCTGAAGTTCAAGACAAGGTGGTCGATGATTTACATCCATTAACATACAAAGACCTACCGACTTCAGGTATGGGGCCACTGGATCGATATTTGGAGTTATGTAAGGAAATATTTAACAGAGGAACAGCTTCTGGCATCATCCTCAACACAGCGAGATGTCTAGAGAGCTCGTCTCTATCATGGCTTCAACAAGAACTTGGAATTCCAGTGTATCCATTGGGTCCTCTTCACATTTCAGCTTCAACAAATTCTAGTTTACTAGAAGAGGACATGAGCTGCATTGAATGGCTGAACAAGAAGAAATCAGGGTCAGTCATATACATAAGCTTGGGAAGCAAAGCTCATATGGAAGCAAAGGAAGTTATGGAGATGGCTTGGGGGTTGTGTGATAGCAACCATCCTTTTTTATGGGTCATCTCCGAGTCATTGCCAGAGGAAGTTAGTAAGATTGTCTCAGAAAAAGGGATACATTGTGAAATGGGCACCGCAGGACCAAGTACTTGGACATCCTGCGGTGGGAGGCTTCTGGAGCCACTGCGGATGGAACTCAACGCTTGAAAGCATTGTGGAAGGAGTCCCAATGATTTGCAGGCCTTTTGGTGACGAACAAAAGTTAAACGCAAAGTATATAGAGAGTGTGTGGAGAATTGGGATTCGGCTGGAAGGTGAAGTGGAAAGAGGATAGGTAAAGAGAATGGTGAAGAGGTTGATCATGGATGATGAAGGTGCAGACATGAGGGACAGATCGATTGGTTTCAGAGAGAAGCTTAAAGCCTCTATGAGAGTTGAAGGTTCCTCATACAACGCATTAGATGAGCTTGTCAAGTTCTTGGAGACATCATGAGGAAGTTGGACTCCACATAGAAATTCCTAAAGAAAGTGTTAAGCTAGTAAACTTCAGATAAAGTAAACGATCAAGAGTTATTTGATATATCATCCCTGATATTGTACAACTTACAAAGGAATTGGTTTGTCATGCAAATATATTTGAGAAAATGGTGAAATTGGTGATAGTGAATGTTACGAATCAACTCACTCGATGATCTTCGATACCTCACACTTCTAATCTCTCAATCGCTCACTCTCTAACTCACATCACTCACGCACTCGTTTGATCAAGAACTAAGAAACTGTAAAGAAAATGACATGAGATATTTGGTTACCCAGTTCGGGATCCGATGAGGATCCTTTACATCTGGGGCTTGACGGCACAAGCAAGAAATTCACTAATCACTCCAAGATTACAATGAGACTCAAGAGACAATACACACCCGTACTCTCAAGACTCGATCTCTTCCTCTCTGATAAAGTGAATCCCTAATCTACTCAGCTCAATCGTAGCTGATGATGACTCTAATAATCGACTCTCCTTTTCCCCTTTGATATATAAAGGAGACCGGTACAATGAACTGAAGCCGACTCCAATAACCACCCGATTATCACTTTCTTCTAATTCTTGTACCAAGATACTTAAACTAAACCAGCTCCGATTAGCTTCCTCTTATTAATATTGTTGAATGTCACCAAGCCTAACAATCTCCACCTTGACATCAACAATACAAGTCGATCCCTTATGCCGCCAAGCATAGCCATGCTACTAGCATCTGGCTAATCCGAGCTTCGCCAATGCTTGGTCGAACTTGATACTAGGTATCACCTTCGTTAACATATCAGCCAGGTTCTCAGACGTGTGCACTTTCTGAACCTCCACCTCACCGGCTTCAATCATATCACGCACAAAACTCATCTTCAATGCCACATGCTTAGACACAGAAACATGCTTCGTCCTGTCATGAAATACATTGTTCTTTGCCAAGCATATGTCACTCTGTGAATCACAGCCGATGCAAACCTCTGACTGATCATTTCCCAGCTCCTCTGTTAAACCCCTCAGCCACAAACCTTCCTTGATAGCTTCTACAAGAGAGATGTATTCTGCTTCCGTCGTGGACAATGCTACCACTTGCTGCAGACCTGATTTTCAGCTCACAATATTTCCTCCTATCGTGAACACGTAACCAGTCATCGATCTTCTTCGATCCATGTCACCTCCAAAATATGAGTCTGAGTAACCCTTCACACTGAACTTCTCTGTACTCTTCTTGAACACTAAGCCAACATCTTGTGTCCCCACCAAGTACCTCAAGACCCACTGCACTGCTTTCCAATGTTCTCTGCTTGGATTACTCATAAAACGACTTACAAGACCTACACCAAAAACAAGATCAGGCCTTGTACTTATCATCACATACATGATACTACCAACTGCATTTGCATACGGAAACTCATCATCAGATCCTCCAGAACCTTGTTCTCCTTCTTCTAGTGACACTAGCTTAAACTGAGCACCGATAGGTGTAGACACAGATTTGGCCTCACCCATTCATAACACTTCTAGAATCTTCTTAATATATCTTGACTGATATAGCTTCAAGACCCACCTGCTCTGTTCCTTTCGATATCCATTCCAACAATCCTTCTCGCAGGACCAAAATCTTTCATATTAAATTCTTGACTAAGCATCTTCTTGACTTTACTCATATCAGACATGTTCTTTGCTATCAGCAACATGTAATCTACGTATAATAGTAGATAGATATAATCACTCTTCCCAAGCTTCTTCAGATAAACACACAGATCATACTCGCTCTTCACAAACCCGTTTTTGATCATAACTTGATCAAAATATTTGTTCCACTGACGCGGAGCCTACTTTAACCCGTAAAGCGACTTTACCAGCTTGCACACTTTATTCTCCTGACCTTCCACCACGTAACCTTCTGGCTTCTCCATATAGATGTCCTCATCTATTGTACCATGAAGAAACGCCGTCTTGACGTCTAGCTGCTCTAGTTCAATGTCCTTGTCAACCACCATTGATAACATTAGCCTTATCGAAACATGTTTGACCACTGGAAAGAAAATCTCATGATAATCTATGCCCTCACGCTGCGAGTACCCTTTTGCAACTAATCTTGACTTATGTCTTGGTTCTTCAACCCCTGGAATGCCTGGCTTTAGTTTATACAGCCATCTACAACCAATAGCTTTCTTGCCCTCCGGTATAAATCACTGAGATACCACGTTATATTTTTCTTGAGTGATTCCATCTCTTCATCCATTCCTGCATTCCATTTCTTCCAATCTCTGCTCCTCATCGCTTCTTCAAAACTAGAAGGCTCCGTTGCTTCAACGATCTCAGCAACTGATAAAGCAAACACAACTTTTGAGTCCTCTGTGAATCTCGCAGGTTTAACAATTTCTCTGCGAATCCGATCCCTAGCAAGTTGATAGTTGCTAAGATCTTATGCTTCTTCTGTAGCTTCAACGACTTCAACTTCTGACTCAGCAGCTCCACCTTCAGACTGACTCTCTGAAGCCGTTCCTGATGTCTCTCCAACTTCAACCGAGATCTTAACACTCTCTTGACTCCCTGATTTCAACTGCGTCGGCTCTGACCTCTGATCCTTGACAATATCCCGATACAGCTTATCTTCCCTGAACACTGCATTGCCGCTAGTAATGAAATTCTTGTCTTCCGGAATCCAGACCTTGTACCCTTTTACCCCACTGGGATAACCGATGAACACGCCTCTTAAAGCTCTTGGCTTGAGCTTCCCTTGATCGATATGAACATACACAACTGAGCCGAATCTCCTCAAGTGACCGTAACCAGGTGTCTTTCCAAGCCATAATTCCTCTGGAATGTTGCAGTCGTTTGCTGCTGAGGGAGTACGGTTGATAATGTATACTGCAGTCGCGACAGCCTCTGCCCAGAATTTTTCTTCCAGGCCTGACTCGTTGAGCAAGCACCTCACCTTCTCCATGATTGTTCGGTTCATGCGCTCTGCAACTCCACTTTTCTGTGGAGTGTATGTGCAGGTCCTATGCCTCTCAATGTCATGCTGCTTACAAAAGTTATCAAACGCAATATTGCAAAATTCTAAGCCATTATCAGTCCTAAGGCATTTCACTTTCTTATTCACCTGATTCTCAACTAACCCTTTCCATTAACAAAACCTACTAAAAGCCTAATCCTTAGTAGCTAAGAAGTAAAACCAGACTTTCCTAGTATAGTCATCTATAATAGAAAGAAAATACTGCTTTCTAGATAGAGACAAGTGAACATTGGGAGAGCCCCAGAGATCAGAACGAATATACCTTAAAACCTCTTTAGAGTGATGCTTACCCACGTTGAAACTTAACCTCTTGTTCTTACCCATAATGCAGCTCTCGCAAAACTCAGCTAGCACCTTTAGATTCTTGATGCTCGTGTGTGCAAGCCTGCTGTGCCACAACGTCGTGTCGTCCTTTGATACTGCAGAGTATGCAGTAGGCACCATTTTGTCTCCGTCTAAGAGATAGAAACTTCCACACAACGTTCCCTGTAGAGCAAGCTTCTCATTTTTGTAGAAACTTGTTTTCTCGTCTCCACCTTCTTGTCTAAAACCCTGCATATCAAGTGAGCTGACAGAGATCAAGTTCCTTTTAAGATTAGGAACATACCTGACGTTTGTAAGACTCTTGACAGTGCCTCCTTTTGCATTGATCCTAAATGAACCAATCCCTTGCACTGAGACTCCCTGTCATCTGCGAGAAGAACCTGACCACCCGTTACTTCGGAGAACTCAATGAACCATTCTCTCGTGGATGTCATGTGATATGAGCACCCAGAATCAATGACCCATTTATCCCTTGGATCTTGATCAGTGATAGAAAGAGAATCCACTTCAAGTAACTTGTCAACCATCACGGCCACTTCTCCATCGTCTTCACTTTCCATCTTTCTCTTTCTAGCAAAACAATCCTTCTTGACATGCCCTTCCTTCTTGCAATACCAACAAGTCACCTTCGATCTAGACTTGCCGTTTGAGTTTCTCCCTCTGTAGGTTTCTCTCTTCTCTTGCCGCCCTAGAGTTACATACGCTTCACCGGACTCGTTTGTAACATCCTCGATGGTTAAGGTATCTCTGCCATACTTCAGCGTCTCCTTCAGCTGATTGTACTGTGATGGCAACGAGCTCAGCAGCAAGATTGCTTGAACCTCTTCTAAAACAGAAACATTTACACTGCTTAACCCGGAAACTAACTTCAAGAAATCATCAATATTCTCATCTATAGATTTAGACTCTATCATCTTAAATGTATAGAACTTATGCTGAAGATGAATTCTATTTGGAAGAGTTTTAGAATTATACAACCTTTCGAGTGCAGTCCATATCAAAGCTGATGTTGTACAATCCTCTAGTTTCCGCAGCACATGATCGCCAAGATTCAGGATGATCATGTTCGTCGCTTTCTTGGCCTTCTCTGTCTTCTCGACTTCAAGCAGCTTTATCCGTTCCTTGAAGTCCTCCTCCTCCTCACCTTTCTTTATCGTGATCTCAGATCCAGAGGCCAACGATGGATCGGTTAGAGCATCCTTCTACCCCAAGGATCGACAGATGAGCCAGCATACGCTTCTTCCACATCGAGAAATCTCCTTGCCGTCGAAACACGAAATTTTGATCTTCGGCATCGGTTCCTTCATCACTGATCCCACTCAACCGTGCGCTGATACCACGTGTTACGAATCAACTCACTCGATGATCTTTGATACCTCACACTTCTAATCTCTCAATCGCTCACTCTCTAACTCACAATCACTCACGCACTCGTTTGATGAAGAACTAAGAAACTGTAAAGAAAATGACACGAGAGATTTGGTTAATTACCCAGTTCGGGATCCGATGAGGATCCTTTACATCTGGGGCTTGACGGGACAAGCAAGAGATTAACTAATCGCTCCAAGATTACAATGAGACTCGATCAAGAGACAATACACACTTGTACTCTCAAGAGTGAAGAAGAGTTTTTTTTATTCTTTTTCCACCTGGTTTTCGAACAGGGGATAGTTGAATAAGTCTCTCTAGATTTTGAAACATACACCTCAATGTTGGTTAGCAAAACTAATTAAGTCTCTACGAGAGTACGAATTTCAGCAGGATGATTTCGACTATTCTCTCTTAAGTTTTGTGGACGGTGAGGTTCCAGTTGATGTACTTGTTTACGACCTTATTATCTCAGACAGTTATCAGAAGATTATTCAACTATTAAAACAGTATTTGAGCTCCTATTTCCACATAAAGGATCTTGGCACTTTCATATATTGTGGGTATAGAAGTAGAGTGACCTTTGAGGGTATGTATAAAATATATCAAATAATCTAAGTAAAATAAAAGAAATTAAAATCTATAAGGTTTAAATAATATATACAATATCATGAAATAAAATGCAATTTGTTTTTTTAATAAAAAATCTTTCAAAATGATAGATCTAAAAGAAAGCTTCTTTAAATTAATAACTCTATAAATTAATAAATTATCAATTCCAACATTATAAATTTATAGAGTTTTTACTGTATGTGTGGACAGTGTATATGAATCACTTTTCCATATCAATACAATACTAAAACGGATATATGAGGAGTAGGGAGGCTGTCCACGTCCTCAAAAAAAATTAGCCAATGAGGAGCATTTAATCGGACACGTCAGCACTGCTTCAGTCAACTTAGATCCGGACCATCCATATGGGCTTCTAAAAGTTCGCAATAGCCCATATCATGCCTATCTCGCCTACCATAATTTTCCAGTTCGTCTCCGACCCTTCTAATTCGTCGTCATCCTTTCAAATTCTCTGCAATTCACCGTTATTACGACCACTCTGAATCATTCAATATATTTCTCTTCGACGGCACCCGATCTAACAATCCCTCTTCCTCTTCCCTATCCTCACTATCGAAAAGTCATACCTTTTAACTCATGCGTTCACTTCAACTCCTCCATCCTTCCATCTCTCAGGTTCATCACTTTCTTGATAGTCCCAACGTCATGCCTCTTTTGACACTATCCACTCAGGTCATGTTATCGTATCAATCACATCAGCTCACCAATTCACTCTCTTTTAAATCTATCTCCAAGGTAGTGTTTATGTACCAATTTCCTTAGAAACCAAACATAAATTTAGAGTCATAACATCTCACAAACAATCCTCTTTTTTTTGGAATTAAGAATTGTTAAATGCTATATGTAATCTCCCAGCTCTAACTTTCAGAATATGATTAAGTTGAAATAGTGCCTGTGAAATCTAGGGGCAAAAGATAGAGAGGTATAAGCAAAGCTACCATTTTGTCTGCTTCTTAACACTTATGTTCTTCCATCGTAATGAAACAGAACAATGGTAAAGTTGTCTGAAAACTGTTTTTAGGAAGACAAAACATGGTGTTAAAAAAAAGGAAGACAACACATAAATGAGACTACCATTAAAATAAAAATAAAAAAAAAATTAGAAAAAAAATAAAAAGGACAGGAAGCAACCTTCTTAACACATGCATCTTGTTTCTGTTTGTAAGTTGTAACCCACTGTAAATGTTACTAGACATCTCGGTTTCTTTTTCAAATTCTGAGGAAACAGAGAGAAGAAAATAAACTGTAAAATCCAAGAATGAGATTGTGTGTTTGAGAATAAAACCTCTTCAGGGTTCACCCAAAACCTGCGCAAATACAAGTCTGACTCGGATGCAATAATACCGGGTGGTAATCTCTCAGCTCCTTTTGGATTTGAAGGAACCCCTATCTGACAAAAATGTGAATCAAATTGTTCTGGAAACATGCAAACAAGTGTGCAAAATTTCTAAACAATTACATAAAACATACCTTTGAGATATCAGTGGCTTGTACAGGAGATACAAATTTTGTTAAAAAAATACAACTGGTCATAAAATCATATAAGTAGAAAGCTTCATTTAATAGATAGTCATATAAAATATATACTATATATATGTTAATAATCTAATCTATTAATTTAAAGTACTATTTTTTATCTACTACTAAGAGATTGTCATTTAAGTTTTGGACCTATCATTTTTTATTATTAATAGATATGATTAGATATACAACTCTCTTACATTAATAAAATTTGCTTACGAAATAGCATTCACAATAAAAACTACACGTGACATATTAGAATATTCCAACATTTTTTTTAGAATAGCACAACTAAACCAGATTTTTGAAATTTAAATTTAGTCTAACAATAACAGTGACGTGATCAAATAGGCTATATTCCCGTACCTTTATGCAATACTAGATCCGTGGCCACAGATCAATAAAAGTTAATTTAACCCGAATAGATATCCGAACCCGAATAGATAATACCCAAACCGATATCCGACCGAAGTGGCAAAAATACCCGAACGGATATTAAGTTAGAAGATACTGGATATCCGAACCCGAATAGATAATATTTGAACCCGAATGGATATCCGAAGATAACATAACATATGTATACTTAACCCTATGTTTCTACTCTAGTTCTTTCATTTTATTCAAAATATTTATATTGATGTTGCATATGGTTCAGAGATTAGATAATATGTATATAATTATGGACAAAGTGATTTACTTCTCACTTAAAATGATTTTTTCATACATTAATAAAAATTGAACTCAAAATCTCAAAATAACAACCAGATTAATTTTTCGATTTTAATATTTTTATCTCTAAAAATGTTAATCGTCCAACCAATAAAAAACAGCAAATAAGTTAAGTTAATGGTAAAAAAAATTAGTACAAAAACTTGAACAATGAAGAATTTATTTTTTGTCTAAATCTAAATATCTGAACCCGGCCCGAAATAACAAAACCGAACTAAAAAATATCATAACCTGACCCGATATGTAAAAATACTCAAACGGGTTCTAGACCCCATTACCGAAATACCCCCAAAATCTGAAATATCCGCGTCAAACCCAAATGGGTATCTAAACATCCATGCCTAATGCGGATTATGTCTTATTATTTTTATATTTAAAAATTTCTTAGATTATTTTGCACCAAAAAATTATAAAATGTGTAAGACAACAAAGAATATTTAAAGATTTTTTTTGTTGTAATTCTTTAAGTTGACGAATTTCACTTTGTTTTTAACTATTGTGTATTTTACTGCATTTATTGTGTATTGAAAAAAAAATTAGATGATTCAAGCCATATATACAAATAAAACAATAGCTCTTAGACTAAATTTAAAATTAAATATAATATAAATGCAACAATTCATATATACGTAAAAATGGGAAATATTTAAAATACACAATCCGCGCGAAGCGCGGAAAAAATCTCTAGTATACTTAATTATGATATTTTTTGTGCTATGGAGTGCAACTACACTATTATTTATATGAACAAACATTAATGTCTCCAGATCTTAACTTATTTAACCAAAAATATTTTTTTAACTAGGTTGTTAAATTATCTTAATTTCCCTCCAACGATTTAAATTTATATATTCACAATAATAACGAATAAATATTTTGAAATATTTCTTATATATTTAAATTTATTCCTCAAACAATATAAATAACAAAAATGAACTAATATTGTCATATATATAAATTTTGGTTTTCTCTAACATCATTTTTTGAATAGTAAAAAAAGTCATCAAAGTAAAAAAAATTACAAACCTTATTTTTTTTTTTCAATTTTATGTTCAATTTAAAAGTATATGAAATTTAATTTTAGAAATATTACCAGTTTCTGTGGGGTTTTTTATGGGTCAACCAAGGTTAGGTCAGAGATTAATGATATTTTTAAAAGATTTTTACTGGGTTTTATCATAACAACATTTTCATTAAATTTGAACTAGATTATATACGGAACACCGGGTTTACCGGTTCAACCGCGGATCCGGGTTGAATATGAAAACACTGAATATATATTTCTTAACATAAATGTGTAGATCAAAATTCAAAAAAAATAGTGCTTAATACCAACTAACATTTTTCCCAAAAATCAAATCCGCCCTTTGAAAGTGTGGATCAAATCTAGTTTGAATATTATAATCAGTTAATTATTAAGAATAAAAATCATGCTTTTTAGTCATTTTAACTAGTAGTATTCAAATGCTGTTATGAAAAAGGAACAAATAACTTAACATCTAAATGTTGTATCTAGATGCAAATACTAAACTACAAAAATGGACAACATTTGGATGAAATATCTAGATATTGCATTCATATGCTACATCAAATACAAAAACAAATAGGGCCTGGCTATTTTTGGTCAAAGGCTATTTATCTTAAGTTGAAACTCAGTTTCCATGGTAAAGAAAACATGTCGGTTATGATTGTTATTTATACGAGATGAGATCGTCCATGGAGTCATAGCTACCAATTGGTGATAAGTGGAGTGGTCCATCTATTTTATATGTCGTTTAAGATCCCTTCCAACTATCGATATGGGAGACGTAGTCTCTAATACGCCCCTTCGAGATGATGGCTATTGAACGTCAAAATCAATGTCAACTTTAGGACCAGATTGATGTGGATCTGGTTGGACTTTATAGATCGGGCTCTGATACCATGTTAAGTTAGAAGGACTTCCAACCTAAAACCAATTGGTGATAAGTGGATTGGCCCATCTATCTTATATATTACTAAGGATCTCCAACCTCTACGCCGCCCTCCCCCCCCCCCCCCCCTCCCATCGAGATTATGGCTCTTTGAGCGTAATCTTGGAATGTTTGGGAAAGGACTGATGGACCGACTTTAGGCTGGATCGATAATGAATCGGGTTGGATTGTTTGAATCGGACTCTGATAGACTGATACCATGTTAAATTTGATGAGCTTCCAACTTAAAACCAATTGGTGATAAGTTGAGTGTTCCTTCTATTTTATATATTGCTTACGATCCCTACCAACTATCGATATAGGAGACTTAGTCTTTAATATATAGGACTCGCCTCTTGACGTGAACTGAATAAAAAAAACCTTTTACACTAAGCTAGGCTTTTTTGACAAGTTCTTCCAATCATGGAACTGGCTCCGAAAACTCCAAGAATCACAGTAAAACTCTGCATCAAGACAAATCAACACCTAAACAAATATGGATCAACTGAAGTTTCTATAGCTATTACAGAGGAAATGACTTCATATTTAGATAAATAATCTCTAACCAGGGCGAGTGAGAGTCTGGGAACACAAATATGAATAATCAGTCAAGGTGAGAATCTCTGTAACCAGGCTTCCAAACACATCAAACAAACATAACATTATTTTCCTTTTGTTGGAATGTCAGTTTCTTTTGTCATTTGAAAGTCCATTAGCTGATCTGTCTCCAATAAAAAAAAGGATAATACCTAATCATGTACCAACGTTTACATAATTGTATACCTTGATTCAATAATTGCAACAAGAGTGAAAAACCATATGTGTTGCTAGCCAGGGCGATTGGGAGCAGAGATATGAATAATCAAAAATCAAGGTGCGAATTTTTGTAAACAAGCTTCGAGACACATCAAACAAATATAACATTATTATAACGTTTCGATCGTCTACAGCTAATGGGCCTTCCACGTCAGCTCTTGACGTGAACTGAATAAAAAAAACCTTTTACACTAAGCTAGGCTTTTTTGACAAGTTCTTCCAATCATGGAACTGGCTCCAAAAACTCCAAGAATCACAGTAAAACTCTGCATCAAGACAAATCAACACCTAAACAAATATGGGTCAACTGAAGTTTCTATAGCTATTACAGAGGAAATGACTTCATATTTAGATAAATAATCTCTAACCAGGGCGAGTGAGAGTCTGGGAACACAAATATGAATAATCAGTCAAGGTGAGAATCTCTGTAACCAGGCTTCCAAACACATCAAACAAACATAACATTATTTTCCTTTTGTTGGAATGTCAGTTTCTTTTGTCATTTGAAAGTCCATTAGCTGATCTGTCTCCAATAAAAAAAAGGATAATACCTAATCATGTACCAACTTTTACATAATTGTATACCTTGATTCAATAATTGCAACAAGAGTGAAAAACCATATGTGTTGCTAGCCAGGGCGATTGGGAGCAGAGATATGAATAATCAAAAATCAAGGTGCGAATTTTTGTAAACAAGCTTCGAGACACATCAAACAAATATAACATTATTATAACGTTTCGATCGTCTACAGCTAATGGGCCTTCCACGTCAGCTCACTCGGTCTGTGGACTCCATTTTGTGCGACGAGCGGTGTAGTAATTTTTTGGAGGTTGGAAAGTCTTATTTACTAACCCTTCAATCACTACCCAACCTTTCTCCGTGTTTTGGCTTTACTTGCACGGTATAGCGAATCATTTTCCCATTAGTGTTAGCCCTCACTTGACTCTACACTCGTTTGGATTTGACTCTGATACAATTTGTAACGCCCAGTCACTCGGCCCGTGTCCTTGTTCCGTACGACGAGTGGTGCAATGAAACTTTTGAGTCGGGAAAGTATTGTTTACTATCCCTTCAATCGTTGCTCGATCTTACTCCGTGTTTTAGCCTCACTCGCACGGTATCTCGAATCACTTTTCTATAGTTCATCTATTTTTACATTACTCCAACCTAAATATGTTTAACTTTAGAATTCTAATTTGATATGTGACCGAAAAGATAAGCTTACTTAAGTAACATAGCCAAATTTATTCTATTAAATTTTTTCATATACCACGAACCAAAATGGTGTAATTATTTTCCTTCGGTTGGAATGTCAGTTTCTTACTTCATTTGAAAGTCCATTAGTTGGTCTCTCTCCAATAAAAATGATAATAATACGTAAATCATGTACCAACTTCTTCATAATTGCATACCTTGATTCAATAATTGAAACAAGACTGGAAATCATGTGTTGCTAACTACTATTGATTTCTTGAGAATATATTATCGTTTAATTCGAGACTAAAAGCTCTTGACATTAATTGTTATGTAATTCTCTAAACAGAACAGATGGGTTTTATGTTTCAAAAAAAAAACAGATGGGTTTTATTGGAATTAGTGTCACTTTCTTCCTTCCGTTGATGAATGTTAAACGTCTTCGTGCGAAATGGTTATTGACTTATTGCATTAAAGACAAAGAAGTAGCTGCGGCATGAGAAACACGTGAACTGTATAAAAATGGTATTATTTATATTTGTATTATTGCATTAAGAAATGGATTTGTGAACTTTATTATACAACTCCCTTATTTATATTTCTATTATTGCATCAAGAAATGATAGGATTAAAAAAAGAAATGAGAGATGGAGAAAGGTGAAGCTATGGGGAAAAAAAGAGAGAAGAGAAGGATAGTGTTGGTTCCGCTAACACTTCATGGACATATTACTCCGATTCTGCAACTAGGCAAAGCCCTTAGCTTGAAAGGCTTCTCAATAACAGTTTTTCAGGGTCAGTTCAATCGTGTAAACACTTCTTCGCCACACTATTCTGGTTTTCAGTTCCTCGACGTAACAGGAAGCTTACCTGAGTCTGAACTTATGAGACTCTCGCCAGTCGAATTTCTGATGAAGCAAAACAAAATGAGCGAGGCAAACTTCAAAACCTGTATAGGTCAGTTGCTGGTGCAACAGGGAAATGATATTGCTTGTATCATCTACGACGAGTTCATGTCATTCTGTGGAGCTACAGCTGAGGAATACAAGCTTCCTAGTTTCATCTTCACCGCTGCAAGTGCTACACATAAAGCTTGCCAAGTTTTTTTAAGCAAACTCAATGCCAAGAAGTTCTTGATGGAGATGGAAGGTACCCTAGGTGTTATTGGTTTATATATTTTGATTGATTTATAAATCTATGCAGTATTTACAAATCTAAGTAAATTTTACATATTTTGAAATTTTCTTGGATTAGTATTTACAAATCCGGAGGTTTTCCCTCGGATTTGAGTCTTTATATTTTTAACTAAAAAATCCATACAAATCCATCTAGATCAATTATAAAATCAAATCTATTAGTAAATTCGTATGATTGAATAATACTTGATTTGAATTAGAATTTATAAATTATTAAACCAATAACACATGATTTTAATAATAATTTTAAAATCACAGAACCAATAACACTAGATTTAGTTTGTATTTTTAAATCCATTAAAATCATAGAACCAATAACCCCTACTAATATACAATCCGTGCTATTTATTTATTTATAAATATATACTATTAAAATAGAAGTCACGATTTCTTTCATGTGTGATTTTTTTATTTGGACCATCATTAGAAAATTTATTAAATTTTACGTAACTTTATTATAATATCTTTAATATCTTTATTTTTATTTGAAATACTAATAAATATCTTAAAAAATTTCTCACAAAATCTTTAAAATATCTTTTAGAATATTTAAAGAATATATTTTCAAAATTAGTTAATTAAAAATATAATTATTACAAAGTATAATTGGAAACTAAATTTTAGTTTAGTTTTGATTGTACGTAAACAAATATTATTAATTATATCAAATAATTTTAATAATATTTTAATGATAAAACAATTTTAAATTGATTTATTTTTCAAAATTAAATTTAAGAAATATTTAAAAGATGTTTTTTAAAATAAATATTCATTTCTATTTCTAATTTAAAAATAAAAATATCTTATCTATTAAGCACATAAATTATAAATAATTTCATATGTGATTGTTTTTTTAATCTAGATCACCTGAAAGTCATACCTTTAAATGTGTTTACCATGTAATACAATTAGTTTACACCTCCGTTCATAGATGAAACATCTGATCTTTATTCATATCGTATATCTATACTATTAAAAGGGAAGGAGTCCCAAAAAATCTACTTATGAAAGATTGTTGGACCTATTCATTAAACTTAGCTATTTTTTTGGCCTCACCTTATATTTCTCTAACTATACACTAATCAATTATCTTATATTTCTCTAACTATAAAATAACCAATGCTCTTATTTAATACTCAACTTACTATAATACACCAAAGATTTATACATCAATATTATTAATTCAGAATCATTGATATATTTCACTCCTATTTTTCCTTGGAATATTACTTTTGTGCCACTAAACCTATTAAGAAAAACAGATTATTTTATAATTGATTTAATAATCATACAACCCATGATCATTTTTCTTTAACAAAAGCAGTTACTATAAAAACATTTGGATTTATTGGTAATTAAAGTCTGAACAATACCATACTTTTAATTCATATTAAATGTTTTATGACCCAAACTAACATAAAAACATGATGCAAGTAAGGTTAACAGAAAGTTAAAAACATGATACCATTCGACGGTCAAAACATATTAACTTCCAATTACGATTAGAGAAATACTTCACAGTACAACAACAAGCTTAATTATATTTCAAAATTATAGCTTTTTCTTTGAAAAACCTTCCTAGGTTATTTTTGTGATGAAAATCTTTTACAACTGGGTTTATTAGGAGAAAGGGTTTTGTATAAATATTTTCTCAGGAAATTATAGCATTTTTAGAATGTTTTTTATGTTTAAATAAAATATATTATTTATTTTTAACATTTATAGGTAACTCAACTATACTCAACTTAATAATAATTTTATTTCTAAAACTCAAAAAATTAATCTTAATATAGTCATTATAAAACCTATAAACTAGAATGTATAACATAAAAAATGTAGTTTATTCAATTTTATATCTTAGTAAAATTTATATGAGAAGTTTAATCAAATTTTGAAAAATATTATCATGTTATTTTAGATTTTTACCATGTCATCTGGTATAGATTCACGAGTTAATATGGATTTTAGATTTTAAAAGATTTTAACTAATGAATTTTTATTAAATTGAAACTAGATTATATATGGTGACTACGTTTACTGGTTTGACTGTGGATACCACTTATTGGTGTTTTGGTTCCTTTTAGTGGAAAATTAGACTGAATGTTGATGACTTATTAAGATATTTTTTTTAATATTTGAAAAACATGTTTGAGTAATTTGTTTTTATTGGATAATTCAGCTTATAAATAGTATATTTAAGATATTTGGTTATTTAGAAATTACATATAATTAATATTTGTAGGTATATAATTTATATTTTAAAAATTCAGGTATCTATTTATCTTGGTTCTAGATATATATGATATGTTCGGTTATTTATAAATTTTGGTTCAAGTTTGGTTTCGTTTTTTCAATATAGTACGGGTTGATTATTCGGTTCCGAATAATATGGCCAAACTTATAAACTATCTTATATACAAATTTATATTAAAAATTATTAAATTCAAAAAATAAACCCGCGCTTTCTAAGCGCGGGTCAAAATCTAGTAAGACTTTAATCTACGATTTATAACATCTGTATATTCCTCTGAATTAAAAACCAATTTGGTTTATTATTTAAACAAGTATACTAAATTGGTTTAATTAATCACTATATATCAAGTTCTCTATTATGTAGGTTCAACTTAATTTAATTTTCACATATATTCTAAATTTAGAAATAAAAGAAAATTATGAAAATTAATATTTTTACATAATAATGTTTTCAAATTACATTTTGTTACAAAAATACAAAATTTATAGTAAAAATTTTATACGCCACACAAATATTATTCTAAAATTAGATAATATATAGCAACAAATTATATTAATTTATTGATATATTTTATTGCATAATCTAAAATATTTTTATATTAAAGAAAACGCGTACGGTCGTGCGGGTCAAGATCTAGTCTATCAATACTATTAAAACAGAAGTACATTTTGTTATTGTTTGGAAACAAAGATAGGAGTATAAATTATAACTATTTGGAAACATGGATAACAATATAAAAATATATTATCTTTTTAGTAATTTTATCAATATAATTATATTAATTATCTTTCTATATTTCACCGAGTTAAACAATTTCATTAATTATATCACCTAAACAATACATCACATCATTAAGTATATTACCATAATAATAACAGTGTTGATTTTTATTTATTATTAAAATCAAAAACGTATAATAACTGGGTTTGCATATGGTTAAACATTCGGTTTAGTTTGTTCTACTAAGACGGTTTTTTAGTTTCAATCGGTGAAAATTACGTAGCCAAAAACATAATTCAAAGACATATTTTTGTGATTAAAATAATAACATAAATTAAAATAATAAAAATATATTATGTTTATTGCCTCTTAATTTTTCACTCTATAGAATTATTTTATTAAATAAAAAATTATTTCTAATTCACTTAATTTAGCCAATCACATAAATGGTAATGTTTATTAGTTTACAAAATCAGTTAGTCATGAACATTGACTATCCATTTAGGTACGAGTTATTCTTTTCGTGTATCATTTTTTTTTGAAATTACGCACCATTTGAATATTATAAATTTATGTGTGAGTTTAAATTGGGTCCTTCTGGGTTTGAATGAGTTCGGTTCTGATATATAAGAACCTAAAAATATCTAAATAAACAAATGTATCTGAAACGTGTTCAGATATTTGTACCAAAAATAACCATATTACCCGATTCAGTCCAGGTGTTTTGAATACAATTAGTTATATTACGATCCATCTAAAATATATAACACTAATTATGAAAAAAATATCAAATAATAAAAATGTAAGAAGTGCGCAGATTAATCTCTAGTTTGCATTATTACTCAACACATGTGCTTTTTTTTTGAATGAATGTTAAATTTGTATTTATCAAAAAAAGCTTTTTTACATTTTTTTTTTTTACCATGTAGATCCTGGAGTGCAAAACACAGTGGTGGAGGCATTGCATCCTATAAGATACAAAGACCTTCCGACATCAGGATTTGGGCCTCTAGAATCATTTTTGGAGAGCTGTAGGGTAGTCAACAAAAGAACAGGTTCTGGCATTATCCTCAACACGGCAAGCTGTCTAGAAAGCTCTTCTCTGTCATGGATGCAAAGAGAACTTGGAATTCCAATGTACGCACTAGGCCCTCTTCATGCTTTAGCTAAAGCAGTGAAATCTAGTTTACTGGAAGAGGACAGGGGCTGCCTTGAATGGCTGAACAAGCAGAAGCCGAGGTCGGTGATATACATAAGCCTGGGAAGCTTGGGTAGCATGGAAATTAAGGATGTTTTGGAGATGGCTTCAGGATTGTATAATAGCAACCAACCTTTCTTATGGGTCATCCGGCCGGGCTCTATCGTAGGCTCCGAGATAGAGTCATTGCCAGAGGAAGTCAATAAAAAAGTCTCAGAGAGAGGATACATTGTGGAATGGGCACCACAGAATGAAGTACTTGGTCATCCTGCAGTAGGAGGTTTCTGGAGCCACTGTGGATGGAACTCAATACTTGAGAGCATTGAGGAAGGAGTTCCATTTATTTGCAGGCCTTTTCAAGGCGAACAGAAGTTAAACGCAATGTATTTAGAAAGCGTTTGGAGGATAGGGATTCAGCTAGGAGGAGAAGTGGAAAGAGGAAAGGTTGAGAGAGCTGTGAAGAGGTTGATTGTGGATAAAGAAGGTGCAAACATGAGGAGAAGAGCCCTTGATTTAAAAGAGATGATCAAAGCCTCCGTAAGAATTGGAGGCTCCTCGTACAACGCATTCGATGAGCTCGTCAAGTACTTGAAGGTAGGGAGTGAAGAAGCTGAACCTCATGTATAATTAGAGATCACTAAAACGTCTATTTTGAGCTAGATATACACAAAAATTCAGTTTCAACAAAAGCGATAATAAACAGAAATGTAATATTTATCATGCTTTATGAAAGACATATATCATTACCCCAGAACAAGCCCACAAGTCACAACCATTCGTGTTTAGTTGTTATTTTTTTTTGTCAACAAACGGCTATTCTATTACTCAAACATGAGGTGGTCTGGGTAGCCAGACCGGAATAGAACAACCAATAAAACAAAGAGATCTATGAAAAGATCAAGCATTCCTAGCTAAAGAATCAGCAATTTCATTCTGTGTTCTTGGCACGTAGGTGATCTTGAAGTCCGAATAACACATGAGGAAGATTTGAATGGCTTCCAGCTCCGTTGAAAACTTTGGCCAGGCTTGGGGTTCCTTTATCATAGCTATCAGGTCCTTGCAATCTGTACCAAAGTGTTGGCAGTTTGAATGTTGAAGCATGCTTTCCAATGCCCATTTAAGATCACTATTTAAGATGATATTATTATGGAAGTATTATTTATAAAATTATACTTATGAAGAGACCAATTATAGGAAAAAATTTTAAGATAGTCAATATGGAATCTCGTCATCCATTCATAGATGGTATTCTTTACGTAATTGTTATAGAATCACACAATCAAAGCTTTAATAAGAAGTCATTCTCTTATTAATCAAACTCACAACTCACAAATCACAATATCAAAAGTCACACATATGCATCTCAATATGCATCAGTATATATATGACTATATTGTTCCTAATCTCAATAGGATAAACACAAAACAATATTTCTTAATCCTAATAGATATTCAAATCTTGATGGGATTAGGATAGCTTCTTCTTCAAGCTATCTTCAAGCTGACACCAACATTCTCCCTCCTAAGCTTGAACTCACTCTTGCACACGTCATGAACACCAACAAGGATCCTCATTTCGACAAACTTAGTTCTACCAAGAGACTTGGTAAGTATATCAGCTCGTTGCTCAGTTCCTGGAACATGTTCGACTTCTACTTGATCATTCTCAACGCATTCTCTTATGAAGTGGAATCTTCTGTGTATATGTTTGCTTCGCCCATGAAACACCGGGTTTCTTGTCAAGGCAATTGCAGATTTATTATCAACCCTTATTGTCACCCGTTTGCAGTCTTCGCCGACAACTTCACTAAACAACTCTTGAAGCCAAATTGCTTGCTTCGCAGCTTCCGTAGCAGCCATAAACACAGCTTCACATGAAGATAATGCAACAATTTCTTGTTTCTGCGAGCACCAGGTTATAGGGCTTTCACCAAGATAGAACACATGACCACTGGTGCTCTTCCCATCATCGGCATCGACGTTGTGTGAGGCATCACTATAGCCTATCACATTCAAGTTCGTGCTTCGTTTAAACCGGAGTCCTAGGGAGCAGGTTCCACGTAAGTACCTTAAAACCTGTTTCAGAGCCGCGGCATGAGACTCCTTGGGTTCCGCCATGTACCTGCTGAGAACTCCTACTGAATAAGACAGGTCAGGACGCGTATGAAGCAGATATCGTAAGCATCCAATGTTCCTTCTATAACTCTTCTCATCGACAGTCTTCTCCTTAGATGACTTGGACAAGTTCACATTTATATCCATCGGTATGTGAGTCATATTACATGAACTCATGTTTGTTTCCTCAAGAATTTTCATCGCATACTTCTCTTGACTCAACACAATGTATCCTTCATGTTGATGTACTTCTATTCCCAAGTAGTATGTCAATATTCCAAGGTCACTCATCTCAAAGTTCTTCGACATCTCTTTCTTAAACTCTAATATCATAGCAAGTGATGATCCAGTGACCAACAAATCGTCAACATACACCACAACTATCAACAAACCTCGCTTTGCTTCTTTCCTGTACAGAGAAGACTCCTTTGAGCACTTAAGGAAGCTCAAACCACAGAGAATCTGATTTAGTTTAGCATTCCAAGCTCTTGGTGCTTGCTTTAGACCATAAAGTGCTTTCTTTAACTTATACACCATCTTCTCTTTCCCTGCGACAATAAATCCTTCGGGTTGTGTGACAAATACTTCTTCTTTTAACTCTCCATGAAGGAAGGCCGTTTTTACATCAAGGTGATGAACTTCCCAATTCTTTGAAGCCGGAAGTGCAATGACTAATCGTATAGTCTCAATTCGTGCTACTGGTGCGAACACTTCATCATAGTCTATGCCATGCCTCTGAACATACCCTTTAGCGACCAATCGTGCTTTGTATTTGATAACACTCCCATCAGCATTACGTTTTATCTTAAAAACCCACTTAAGAACTATAGGTTTTACACCAGTAGGCAATTCAACCAGGTCCCATGTATGGTTCTTCTCGATAGAAACTATTTCTTCCTTACAAGCATTGATCCAGACATCTAGTTCCTTAGCTTCTGTAAAATCCCAAGGCTCCTCATTGATTACCATTAGCAGTTGCTCACACTCTGCTTCAGCAAGTAGTATATAATCATCAAGATATGTTGGTTTTGAAGTTTCTCGTGTTGATCTTCGCAACTGTGCTTGTACATCTCCATCATCGTTTTCTTCATCACTTATATCAGCACGAGCTTCATCACTAGCAGTCGAGGTCTCATTCGTAGTTTCACTAGCTGCGATCGGGTCATCATTCGATTCCTTTATCATCACAGAGAACCCTTCTGTCTCGTCGTTTTCTTTCTTATCCCAGCTCCATTCTTTCTCTTCCAAGAAACATACGTCCCGACTCACTACTATACGTTTGCTTGTGGTATCAAGGAGGCGATAAGCCTTTGTTCCAGGCTCGGTTCCGAGGTGTACTAGCGCTCTTGACCTATCATCAAGCTTCTTCCTCCCTGCAGAATCAGTTTTCGTGTAGCACACGCATCCGAACACTCTGAGATGGCTGAGGTTTGGCTTTCGCATTCTTAGAACTTTGTATGGTGTTTTTCCGTCCAAAGATCTCGTTGCTACTCGGTTAATTAAGTAGGTGGCATGTCTTACAGCTTCTCCCCATAGATAGTTTGGTAGATTCATGTGTTTCAAGATACTTCTCGTCATCTCCAAAAGAGTTCGGTTTCGCCTTTCAACCACTCCATTCTGTTGAGGTGAGTAGGGTGCTGTTAAGTGTCTGTTGATGCCGTGTTTATCGCAGTAAGTTTGAAACTCATGTGAACTCTCCACCTCTATCCGTTCTGAAAGTTTTGATCTCTGTCTGAGTTTCTTGTGTAGCAATCATCCTGAAACTTTTAAATTTTTTAAACGATTCACTTTTCTCCTTTAGTAACACTGTCCACATATAGCGAGAGTAATCATCGATAAGGACAAACACATAACGTTTCTTAGCCGGAGTAGACGGTGTGATAGGTCCACATAAGTCACCATGGACGAGTTCAAGTGGTTTTGAAGCTCAATATGTCGTTGATTGTGGAAAAGATGCTCGAGCATGCTTCCCGCGTAGACATGTCGTACATGTCTCCTTGTCAATGTTAAGCTTGGGAATGCCTAAGACCAGTTCTTTGTTGATCATTAGCTTCATCGACTCTGTGTTGATGTGTCCAAGGCGTGCGTGCCACTTAGACGAGTCACTAGACATTACTTGCAGGCAACGGATTTGATCAGCTTGTAGGGTTATTTTATAGAGACGGTTGCTTGATCTAGTGGTTTTTACCATTAGTTCTCCTGATCGATCGAACAACAGAAGAGTATTATCATGCATACGAACTTCACAGCCAGCCTCAGTCGCTTGTCCCAAACTCACGATATTACTCCTAAGGTTCGGTATGTAATATACGTTGTTAAGCACTTTCTTCTCTCCTCCTTTGAAAGTAAAACGTATGGAACCTCTTCCTACTATGTCGATGCGCGAGTCATCTCCAAATCTCACTTGACCAGTAATGCTTTCATCAAGATCTTGGAAGAATAGTCTGTTCCCGCTCATGTGATTGCTCGCACCATTGTCGAGATACCATGTATTCTCCAAGTTAGTCTCAAAATTCTTTGGATTTACCTTCCTTTCATTTAGATATACTACTTCATTCATCATCAGTTCATCAGCCTCATGTGTATCATCTTCCTTCTTCTCACAGGTTTCTTGGAGTTTCAATTCCTTCTCCGGACAATCAGATGCATAATGACCAAGCTTATCGCATTTAAAACATGTAATGTGAGAGATATCTCTGTTCTGTCCCTGTCCTTGTCTATACGCCTCTCTCTGGCGCTCAAAGTTACTGGAGCGGCCGCGACCTCGTCCTCTCCATGATGATCTTCCGCCACGTCCTCTACCGCGATTATTACCATAGTTGTTGCTGTAACCTTCTTGGTTTGATCCCGAGTTAGCAGCATACATTAACTTTTCTTGATCATCAGATTTTTCTTCTTCCTCTGCACTCACTCTTTCTTCGTATGCCTTTAATCTGCCCACTATGTCTTCGAAACTTGTTGTATTCAAGTCAAGAACTTGCTCGAGAGAAGCAACAATTTGAATATACTTATTTCTTGGCAAGCTTTTAAGGAATTTTTTCACAAGCTTAGGCTCTTCTAGTATCTCTCCCAATGATGCAGATTTCGACGATATCTCAGATAACTTTCCAGAAAACATGTCAATTGTATCTTCATCTCTCATCTTCAATCTATCAAATTCAGCCATAAGAGTTTGTAGTCTAGCCTCTCTTACTCGTTCAGCTCCAACGTTTCTTGATTTTATTGCATCCCATACTTCTTTTGCTGTATCAATCTCCCCAACTTGCAAGATTAAAGCTTCCGGTATAGACTGGAACAAGTATGCGATTGCTTTATTATTTTTCTTTTCATCCTTAGTTCCAGGGTCTATTGTTTCCCAGACCTCACTAACTTTAAGAGCTACCTTCATCCTCATGGCCCATACTGTGTAGTTAGAGGAGGTTAGCATTGGGAATTTGATGGAGGCAGGGCCGGTATCTTTGTTGTTCTCTCCGGGTATGTCCTTCACGTCTTCCATGGTTGTCGCTGTCTTAGTAATGCAGTCAGATGATTCAATCAGATGGTTTTTATATAAGGCTCTGATACCAAATATAGAATCACACAATCAAAGCTTTAATAAGAAGTCCGTCTCTTATTAATCAAACTCACAACTCACAAATCACAATATCAAAAGTCACACATATGCATCTCAATATGCATCAGTATATATATGACTATATTGTTCCTAATCTCAATAGGATAAACACAAAACAATATTTCCTAATCCTAATAGATATTCAAATCTTGATGGGATTAGGATAGCTTCTTCTTCAAGCTATCTTCAAGCTGACACCAACATTTGTTACTCTAGACGGTGAGGGTGACAATTTTAGTTTAACGAGTTTAAAATAGGTTATTCGATTAAAAAATATTTAGTAAATGTGATTTTACTTACAGTCAGTGAGGAACATATTAACCCATATATATGTATATATATAACATAATATATTAAAAAAATATATTTTTCAAAAAAATTCTTCGGTTTACGGTGCTGGTTGGATTTGATATTGGTTTTGGGATATAAACTTTAAGAACTGTTTGAATATATACCCCAGGTCTAATAGAGTATGAGACTTTTATTTTCAAGTCGATTCCGAGTCGGGTTTTTTGGATACAAAATATTCTTGATTAGTTATGTTAGGTAACTAATAAGAAAATATAATATGTTACAAACTTTAGGATAAAGTGAAAATAATTTATGATATGCATATGACACAAGTGTATAGTCATGCAACTTGACATATTTAATATAGTTACCAAAATGATATTAAATTAATATTAAACACAAATATGATTACAAAAAATAACATAAATATAAATATTAAATTTCACAAAGAAAAACATAAACAAAAAATATATCCGCCCTTTCAAGAGCGGGTCAGAATCTAGTCTATATTATTAAAATAGAAGTACAAATATAAATTAACCCTTAATTTTTCAAATTATTTACACTCATATGTCACTGAAGTAATAAATTTACTTACATTTTAGTATTCTTGTCTTTTATAGTTTAATTAATCCATTTTCCTAAAATAAAGTATAACAAATTATGTTTACTAATTTAAAAAATATTTCCTATAATCTAGCTAAACAATAAATTATACTTAATCAATGTCAAAAAATGTAACAAGATTTTATTATTAGGTCCGGACCCGGGAGGTTACATGTGTAGTTTGCTAATTATTATCTAAATTGTGGGCATAAAAACAAACTAGGAATTGATCCGTGCACCCCCGCGGATATTGGTTTTTACATTCTTATACAATGATATTTGATTTTCATAATTAGTGTTATATAATTTAGATGAGTCGTAATATAATTAATGGTATTCAAAAGACCTGGACTGGGTCGGGTGATATGGTTATTTTTGGTGCAAATATCTGAATCTGTTTCAGATACATTTGTTATTTAGATATTTTTAGGTTCTTATACATCAGGACTGAACTCATACAGACCTAGAAGGATCTAACTCAAAACCCACACATAAATTTATAATATTCGCGGAACTTAATTTCAAAAAAAAAAATACCTGAAAAGAACAACACGTACCTAAGTGAATAGTCAATTTTCATGCTTAACTGATTTTATAAACTAATAAAAATGACTATTTCTATGTGTTTGGCTAAATTAAGTAAAAAAGAAAGAGTTTTTTATTTAGTAAAATAATTATATGGAGTGGAAAATTAAGTGACAATAAATATAATACATTTTTGTTATTTTGATTTAATTTATTATTTTATTCGCAAAAATATGTCTTTGAGTTATGTTTTTGGCTACGTAATTTTCCATCGATTGAAACTAAAATAATAAAAAAATTAGTAAAACAAACTAAACCGAACGTTTAACCATATGTAAAACCCAGTTATTTTATATTTTTATTTTATAATTGGTACATAGTTAATGTTGATTAATTAATAAATTAAAACATGCACTATTATTATTATGGTAATATAATTAATGATGTGATGTATTATTAAAGTAATATAATTAATGAAATTGTTAAACTGACTGAAATATGGAAAGTTAATTAATGTAATTATGTTCATGAAATTACAAAAAAAACATTATTTTTTTATACTGCTATCCATGTTTTGCAAACAATTTTCATTTATACCGCTATCCATGTTTTCAAACAGTACTAAAAGTAATTCATTTTTAATAATATAGATTTTCTCTAAAAGTACAAATATCATCTATATGTTAAAAAGAATCCATATATAAAAGAAAAATTCTTCAGGATAGTCATTTTAGTTTATTTTTACAAAAATAGCACTCAAGAATAAAAATGACCAATATAAATTTTATTAAACGGCAAATATACATTATATCCTAAAGTTAACTAATCTATAATTAGGTTTTAAAGTTGAGTGGTAAGGTTCTGAGGGTGAAGTTTCAAATTTTAAAAAATAAAATATTAATATTAAAAATTAAAAAAAAGCTGTTTTGATCATTTTTAGAGCTATTTTAGTGATAAAAATTTTAAAAAGGATATCCGAGAGAATTACCCTATATATGGATTTTGTACCTCATTTTTTCAATTTATAATTTTCAATTTGTTCTCATAAATGCACAACAAAATCCCAGAACACCGTGCAGAGAATTATTTACGTTTTACAAACTGTAACTGTAGTTGTGCCATTTTATAAGTTATATTATTTTTATTTAAATGTCAAAAGAGAACATGCGATCATGTGGAAAAATCCACCAATTCCATGTTGGCCAGAACAAACCAAACAATTATTGGCTAAGGAGATTTTAATAATAATATGGATCCGATCACTTATGAAGGGATGTCTGCTTTGAGATACGAAGGAGGTGCAGAAAAAAAAAAGTTAAAGCAATGGAAAAAATAGCAGAGAAGAGAAGGATAGTGTTGGTTCCATTTCCAGCACAAGGGCATATAACTCCAATGATGCAACTCGGACAAGCCCTTAGCTTTAAGGGCTTCTCAATTACAGTTGCTCAAGGAGCATACAATCAAGTAAGCTCTTCTCAGCACTTCCCTACCTTTCAATTCGTCACCATACCAGAAAGCGTACCGGTGTCTCAAAAAGAGAGCCTCGGACTAGTCGAGTTTCTGATGAAGCTCAACAAAAACAGTGAGGCAAGATTCAAGGACTGTGTAGCTGAGTTGTTGCTACAAAATGGCAATGATATCGCCTGCATCATCTATGACGAGCTCATGTACTTCTCTGAAGCTGCAGCTAAGGAGTTTAAGATCCCAAGTGTCATATTAAGCACTGCCAGTGCTACAAATCATGCTTGTGGCTGTGTTTTAAGCAAACTCAATGCCGAGAAGTTCTTGATTGACATTGAAGGTATCCAGTACTAGCTTATTCACCATTCTGCAACCCCGTCTTTTTACTAAACAGAGGTTTATATTTGTAAAAAAATATATATATATTTTTTCAGATCCTGAAGTTCAAGACAAGGTGGTGGAAAACTTAGATCCATTAAGATACAAAAACCTACCAATTTCAGGAATGGGGCCACTGGATCGTTTTCTAGAGATATGTAGGGAAGTATTTAACAAAAGAACGGATTCCGCTGTAATCATCAACACGGCGAGCTGTCTAGAGAGCTCGTCTCTATCATGGCTGAAACAAGAACTCAATATTCCAGTTTTTCCATTAGGCCCTCTTCACATTACAGCTTCAGCAAATTCTAGTTTACTGGAAGAGGACAGAAGCTGCATCGAATGGTTGAACAAGCAGGTACCGAGGTCAGTCATATACATAAGCTTTGGAAGCAAAGCTCAAATGGAAGCAAAGGAAGTTATGGAGATGGCTTGGGGATTGTGTGATAGCAACCAGCCTTTTTTATGGGTCATCTCCGAGTCACTGCCAGAGGAAGTTAGTAAGATTGTGCTAGAAAAGGGATACATTGTGAAATGGGCACCGCAGAAAGAAGTACTTGGACATCCAGCAGTGGGAGGATTCTGGAGCCACTGCGGATGGAACTCGACCCTTGAGAGCATTGTGGAAGGCGTTCCAATGATTTGCAGGCCTTTCAAAGGGGAGCAAAAGTTAAACGCAATATATGTAGAAAGTGTTTGGAGAATAGGATTTCAGCTTCAAGGTGAAGTAGAAAGAGCAGGGGTGGAGAGAGCCGTGAAGAGGTTGATCGTGGATGGAGAAGTTGCAGGCATGAGGGAGAGAGCTCTTGTTCTGAAAGAGAAGCTTAAAGCCTCTGTAAGAATTGGAGGCTCCTCATACAAAGCATTGGATGAGCTGGCCAAGTACTTAAAGACAGAGTGAGAAGCTGCACTTTATTCATTATTACAGATCACTGAATTTGTTTAGAACAAGCTTACAAAATTTCTGAAGTACAGTACTTGGTTTTCTTCTTTATCTAAATAAAAAAGCAATTCAAATCAAATAAGAGTCTCTTTTGGAAGTTTGTCTACAATGGAATTGTTGCATAATAAACAATTTTTCTGTTTGGAAAATCTTACATGAAACCAAAAACGACAAGAGGAAAGATCAAGAAGTAAGAAGCATCTTCGCTTTTGTAACCGCCTCATGGTACTCACATACATCATCCACCACATGTGCAACATGTAGTAAATAAGGCCAAGAAAACGTAGTATGGATGAATCACATACACAAGTCTGAGAATCTGATATTTATTCCAGAAAGACGCTTCTTTCTATTAATCTTATAGATCAGTTACATTAGGCCAAGAAAAAAAAAGAAGAACGATTTAAATCTCTTGAGCTCTCGAACGCAAGCTTCCAAGTTCTTGGTTGAAAACCTTCTTAAGATACAGTTTCAATAGAAAATAAAACTATAAGATAATAACCTAAGCCCTAAAAGATGACAGCATATATGAAGGCAGAGAAGAACACATCTACACTAAGATATTTTTCTAACAATATAGCTACGAGTCAAAATAGTTTTCTCAGGCGAGAAAAACTCAATTAAAGATTAAGCAATTCACAGTTCCTCCTACAAAGGTCTAAGGTAATTGGCTGAATGAGTTTATTCCATTATGAGTACACGATATCTATACAATACAATAGAACTTGTGTATCAAGGTATAATAACTACACAATCTACTTTCTATATCTACACGCCCCCGCAAGATGGAGGCTGTGTACGGACTCCAATCTTGGAGAACAGTTCTTGGAATCGTGTACGAGGGAGAGGTTTCGTCAATGCGTCAGCGAGTTGATCTTTGGTAGAGACATGAGCGACACGCAGAGCCCCGGATTGCACATTATCGCGGATGAACGACACGCAGAGCCCCGGATTGCACATTATCGCGGATGAAGTGATAGTCCAACGCCACATGCTTCATTCAGGTGTGGAACACTGGATTCGCACATAAGTATGTTGCCCTGACATTGTCGCAGTAGATCACCGGAGCTGCGGGAATGGCAATAGTGAGTTCGTGCATGAGGGAGCATATCCATCGCAGTTCAGACGCTGTGTTGGCAACGGCACGATACTCAGCCTCAGTAGATGATCGAGCAACACTTGTTTGCTTCTTCGCTGACCATGATATTGGCGTAGTGCCAATGTAAATGATGAAAGCGTTGGTGGAAACATAGTCATCACGGTCTCCGGCCCAGTCAGCATCAGAGTAAGCGTGCAGAGTAGAAGGAGAGTCTTTCCGTATCCAAATACAAATTACCAGCGAGATAGCGGAGAACTCGTTTCGCAGCATGCCAATGATCGTCTGTCGGCTTATGCATAAACTGGGAGAGTTTGTTTACTGCATATGCTATATCTGGCCGAGTAAACGATAGGTATTGGAGGCTGCCAACAACCTGTCGATAGTCAGTTGGATTCAGCAGAGGCGCACCAGAGGAAAGAGTGAGCTTAGGATGTGTGGCCATAGGTGTAGAGACTGGTTTCGCATCTTCCATCTTTGTCTTCGCGAGAAGATCAAGAATATATTTATGCTGCATCAAATGTAGACCAGCTGATGATCGCGTGGCCTCTATACCCAAGAAGTAAGAGATGTGACCGAGATCTTCTATGGAGAACCGAGAGGCCAAGGTAGCAATAAACTTGTTGACGAGAGGCAGATTGCTTCCCGTAACCAGTATATCATCGACATATACCAAGATATAGACAACCTGCTGGCCTTGACGATAGATGAACAGGGACGTGTCGGCTAGAGAATTTCGAAATCCCATGGAACACAAAGCCCGTTTAAGTTCCTCATACCATGCTCGCGGTGCCTGTTTAAGGCCGTAGAGAGCTTTTCTGAGACGACACACATGAGTAGACCGATCCTTATCAATGAAACTGCGAGGTTGAGAAACATACACCTCATCTTGCAAGGTTCCTTGAAGGAACGCGTTATTAACGTCCAGCTGCCGAATTGTCCAGTCGTGGCGAACAGCATGTTCCAGCACCAAGCGAACCGTGGTTGACTTGATTACAGGGCTGAAGGTCTCAGCGTAGTTGATACCATATTCCTGATTGTAGCCACGAGCAACGATCCTTGACTTTAACCTGCCATCATGTTTAATAGTATGTATCCATTTGGTGTCAATCACATTTTGATTAGGAGCTGGAGGAACTAAATCATATGTGTGATTAGCAGTAACCGCATTGAACTCAGTTGACATTGAGTTACGCCACCGGGGATCTCGCAAAGCTTGGTTCAGTGTGGTAGGGATAGTAGGGGTGGTTCGTATGGTTAAGGAATATTTGGTTTTGGGTTTCTGGATGTTGTTTTTGGAGCGGGTCTGCATAGAGTGGTGATTGACGGGTAGGTTTTGCGGTTCTGGGTTTGGTGGCTCAGGTTGTGGGTTAGGTGGTTCAGGTTGTGGGTTGGGTGGCTCAGGTTGTGGTGATAACGGAGATGGTAATGGTGACGGACTCAGGCTAGGAGATGGTGTGGAGTCGGTGGGTTGTAGTGTTTCGGGTTGGTGAGTATCTGTTACCGAGTTAGAATTTAACATACCTGAGATTCTTTCTGAGTCAGTCTGGTCTCCACGAGATGAAACAGAGCCCGGGATAGACTGACTCCTCTGTTCCGGCGAAGCAGAGGAGCTTGCCGAGTCAGTTGATAGCAACACATTCTGGTGAGGGACCATAGGTCATTAACTCAAATGAAAAAGACTCTGGTAATTGTGTCAGAAGTTCTCAGGTCGAGTGACCGATGAGATGAAACTAATACTATATGTTGTGGTTTCGAGTCTAAGAAAATTAAGGGCTTTGGCCCCAGAACTCATGTATTCAAAACAAAAAAAAAAGACTCATAAGAAATTGACCAAGATAAGGCCAATAGCTGGGTGAGGAACATAGTCATGTTGAGAGGGATACTAGGATCTGGATGCAGCGACATAGCTGGTGAGGAAGCTTTTTGGAACATTTGGGAACACCAATTCTAAAGCCTAACAATCTGAGTATGTGAAAAAATCAGTATCAGAATAAGCTATCACAACTGGTAAGTTTAAATTTACTATTTCGGTTCTATTGAACTTTAGTAAACCACTATATTGGTTTATCGGTTGGTTTGTTAGAGCAGCCCGATTGGGGATTTTCTTTACTAAACCCGCATGTTGGTTTATCGGTTGGTTTGTTAGAGCATCCCAATTGGGGATTTTTAAACAAAGTTTCTAAAGTATATGTATTGATAAATATTTTTATTGTATTAAGGGTATTAGGGGTGGGTGGGTAAGTAAATCGAATCTGAAAACCTGAATTAAGCGTAGCCCGCTTAAAAAGAATCCAAACTGAATCCGACATACCGAATGAATCTTATTCTACGGTATTTCTGTAAAAACCGAACCCGAATGAATATCCGAAAAATTCAAAATCCCGAAAGAAACTCATATTAAATCTGAACACAATCCCGAATAAATATATAAAATACTCTAAATAGTATTTAGTACCTAAAGTAAGTATCAGTTACAAGTGTAATTAACTCAAATACATTTTGTATTTGGTTAAAGATTAGAGTTCTTTTATGTTTGACAATTGAATTTAAAGTTCAATTATGAATAGCTTTGCTTTTGAAGATTAAACAATGTTGATTTATTTTTAAGTTTAAATAATGTTTTTTATTTTTATAAACTAGTTAGTTGCTAAATTTAACTTGTTTAAGTTTTTCTCCTCGTAACGACTACTTCTAAATCATTCCACCAAACTTTTGTTAGTGAAAATTGTTTAAACTTGTCAATTATATGAATTAAAGTGTGTACTTTTGAATCACAAACCAGTATTTGGGTAACAAAAATCTGATGAAAAATCGAACCCGAAGTTAAAACGGTTGAATTGGGTTTAGATGTGTTACTATACCCAAACCAGATTCAAAGAAACCCGAACTGAATCCTAACAGAACTTTAAGGATATCTGAATGGGGTCAAATTCCATACACTCGAAACACCAAAATCTGAATTAACTTGAATCGAACAGGATTGGATACTCGAAAGAGAATCTCAAAATCAATTAACAAAGTGTTCTCGTGATTTTGAGATCCCAAAACCACTTTACAAACATGTATTAGTTAATATATTTTAAGAATTCATGTGAAAACTTCTCACTAATCATGTTCTTAATTGGTACAACAATAAGTAAGTAGATTACCCCAGTGTTAGAAGGCTCCTTGATTTTTGAGCAGATTATTCCTATTCTTTTTTGGAGGTCCAAAGCTCTTGCTCAGACATTTTTTCTCTTTCGCAGCCCGTTTTGTTCGTAAGAGATTTTTTTTTTTTGCTGTCGAGTTCTCTATTTTGTGAGGTATGAACTCCTCTCCCTTTTGTCTGGTTGATATTTTTCTTCATTGAACGAGTTAATTACGGCGATGACGAAGTCATCACAGCTATTCCGGTATTAAAACAACTAAGGCGGTGGCGACTTCTTAGTCTAAGGAAGACACCGGCAACTTGGATAAAACCGGATTAATTCCACCTTCTCGAGATTTGGATACTTCAGTTGAGAATGGTGAACGATTTCGTAGAGATATATAATCGACTAATGAATTACGCCACATTAGATTTGTGTAAGAAAATCTAGTTGGAGATGGATTAAAGCGATTTTTTGTCGGATAGTTGTAATCGATACTGTATTCCGGTTAAAAAAAATTAAAAAAAATAACAATATAAGTAAAGTAAATATTATTTTAAACTTTATCTCATTATTTTATAAAACTATATATATATATATATATATATATCTATATCTATGAATGACTAGGATATTGGCAAAAATCCACCAACTACATGTGTGCCAGAACAAACCAAACAACACAATTATTGGCTTTTTGGGGAACGTGAGCATGCCCACATGATTTGCCCAATTCCATCATCTTCAATCTCTCTCTCTCTCTCAATTGATCTGGTCTTGAGACTTTTGAAATGATCCTTCACTTTCTAGGCTTTGATCCATCTATATCTCTGTTTCAAAAGGTGATTGTTATATGAGAAAGATACTTCTTTCAATAATACCATTTTAGTTTGTTTTGTAGGTTTTGAAAAATGGAGGAAAAACTGGCGAGGAAAAGGCTAGTGTTGGTTCCAATTCCAGCACAAGGACATATATCTCCAATGATGCAACTTGCGAAAGCTCTTCACTTGAAGGGTTTCTCAATCACAGTTGCTCAGACCAAATTCAGTTACTTTAGCCCTCAAGATGACTTCACTGATTTTCAGTTTATCACCATTCCAGAAAGCTTACCGGAGTCTGATCTCGAGAATCTCGGGCAAATTCTGTTGGCCCTTAAGCTCAACAAAGAGTGTCACGTGGGTTTCAAGGAATGTCTGGGTCAGTTGTTGCTGCAACATGGTAACGACATCTCATGTGTCATCTACGACGAGTTCCTGTACTTTGCAGAAGCTGCAGCTAAAGAGTTTAACATCCCATCCGTTATTTTCAGCACAACAAGTGCCACAGCTTTTCTTTGCCGCTCTGTATTCGACAAGTTCTTGAATGGTACTCTAGAACTTCTCTGTTTCAATTTAGTGTCTAAGATCTTGTAACTAGTCTGATTCTTTTACCTTTTCGCAGAGTTTAAAGAAAAGCAAGACGAGCTAGTGCCGGAGTTTCATCCCCTGAGGTACAGAGACTTTCCGGATTCACGTCGGGCACCATTAGAAAGCATAACAGAGCTGTATAGGAACGCAGTTGACAAACGGACAGCTTCCTCAGTGATAATCAACACATCGAGCTGTCTAGAGAGCTCTTCTCTGTTTTGTCTGCAAGAATCACTAGAAATTCCGGTGTATCCTATAGGCCCTCTTCATATGGTGGCCTCAGCTCCCACGAGTCTGCTTGAAGAGGACACGAGCTGTATCGAATGGTTGAACAAGCAAAAGCAAAATAGCGTGATATTCGTGGGTTTGGGAAGCTTAGCTTTGATGGAAATCAATGAAGTGATGGAAATGGTTTCGGGATTGGCTGCTAGCAACCAAAACTTCTTATGGGTGATCCGGCCAGGGTCAATACGCGGTTCGGGGTGGCTAGAGTCCTTGCCTGAAGAGTTCAGTGATATTGTTTTGGATAAAGGTTACATAGTAAAATGGGCACCACAGAAAGAAGTGCTTGCTCATCCTGCAGTAGGAGGGTTTTGGAGCCATTGTGGATGGAACTCGACGCTAGAAAGCCTCGGGGAAGGAGTTCCAATGATCAGCAAACCGTTTACCGGTGATCAAAAGGTGAACGCGAGGTACTTGGAGTGTGTTTGGAAAATAGGGATGCAAGTGGAAGGTGATCTAGACAGAGGAGCGGTAGAGAGAGCTGTGAGGAGGTTAATGGTGGGGGGAGAAGGAGAAGAAATGAGGAAGAGAGCCGTCACCTTGGAGGAGAAACTAAGACGTTCCGTTAGAAGTGGAGGTTCTTCACACAACTCGCTAGAGGAGTTTGTCAACTTCTTGAGGACTCTGTGAAGAAAATTATTCACCATAACTTGCCAGTGAAAACATAAGGTTAAAGCAGGTTGGTCAGCGGATGAATGGCTTGGGTGGATATCAAGAAATCTTTGTAATTTTCTATTCTAGGAGAATCTTACTTTTCAAGGAAAAAAAATCAAACGGGTGACACAAGTGAAATGAGGATAAGGTTGTCACTGAATGTGTGATGTCCAGAGGATAGTATATTAATGGAAATGATTTTTTTTTTCTTTTTAATAGAGTATGATCGTATACCGGAGACGAAAAGGTCTTAAATTATTATATAGATCTCAAAGTAGAACCATACGTAGCTGAAACCAATAACTCATGTCAGCAAGAAAGAATAAAAAAAAAGAGTTTTCGCTTTTGCTGGAATGTCACTTTCTCCCTTGTGTCGGAAGTTCATTGGTACGTGGCTCTCCAGTCCAATGAAAGGTTATTACTTTACAGAAAAGAAAAGGTCGTCATATGTGAGGCAATTTGATTGGACAAAAATGAGCTCTCCTTTTAAAAGATTAAACTGATTCGTATATTGAAAAGTAAAGAAACATGAAGATTGTGTTTGACGCCATCTTAAAGAAATAAACCCTTAACAAAGCAAAGAAACGAGACATGAGAGACTTACCTCACAATCTAGAAAATGAGTGCACGAAACCTGACAGAAGTCCCCAAGTATGCATTGTGTTCCAAGAATGCTCATTGGTCTAGCTTCGAAATGATATGTTGTATGATCTCTCCTATGTAGATGCAATGCGGACTTGGTTAAAAAACTCGGCAAAAGATAAAAGACATATTGATGCGGACACAAGTCAAGAACCTGTAACAATAATCCAAGTACGATCAAGACCTGGGAAGATACAGAGGATTCAAGAACGATATAACTAAACCTGAAGAAATGGATTATTCTGAGAAAAGCAAAACGTAGGGGAGAAAAAAGGCTTCTGCGATGTATAAACTCACAGCAAGTAGCATCTCTTCTCCAATTAAATTACAATACATTTACAAGCAAGATATGGTTAGGTAAATAGAGACAAGAAATGTATATGTATTTACCAAAACCAGAGAAACATGAAACTATCACTACTGTGGTGGTGACTATCTTTCTATTTACAAACAAGAAGGGTAGTGTACTTGTACAGCACTACATATGACATTAAGCACACAAAACACTAGCAAGTCAAAATGGCACATGAACACTCACTCTTATGTTTACAGCAAACATCTGCTATTCATTGTTACTTGATGGTTAGCTTTGTCAAAATTCAAAATGCGCCAGAACAAGTTAAAAAGCCCAAGACTTTTATTGTATACCATTTATAGCAAAGACAAGAAACTTGATAAAATTTCAATCAAATCGTGTAAGGATATATATTAACTGTACTTAAATAAAAGATAGAAACTTTGACTAATTACTATAAGAGTTCCACGAGCAAAAACAAGCTCACCAAATCGATTCATTTTAATTCTCATGCGCACTTCTACCCCCAACAGGAGGGTAAGACGCCATGGATCCGAACTTGTTCTGCTGCATCATATATGGATTAGCTTCGAACCCTCCAGCTCCATGATGATGCTGAAGGTTCTGATGATAAGGATCATGATACCCTTGCATACCCATATGATGGGCATAGACAGGCATCTGCATCATCGGCTGCCCTCCGTAGGGCACAGCCGCGGATACGTTCCCTTGGCCGTTACCGCCTCCGATATCTTGGAAGCTCTGTGGAGGCACAGGGGTCGAGGAGAAGAGCTTGTCGGAAGAAGACGGACCTTCCGTCGTCAACCCCTGCATCCGTTTGAGGTAGAGCCTGTACTTCTGGAGATGAGAGGCGACGTTCTCTCGAGTCAATCCTTCGACGTTCATCAGCTGCATAATCGTCTTCGGCACTGCGTTCTTAATCCCTAAGTGAGCCACAACGTCCACGAATCTCTTGTGTAGCTGCGGCGTCCACACTAAACGCGGTCGTTTCAGTGTCTTCCCAGTAGGATCTTCAGTTCCCGAATCTCCTTCCTCCGCCGCCGCCGCCACACCATCGCCGGATGTCTTTTGTTTCTTCGAATCCGATCCGGGACTGCTCGATCCGACTCGATCTTCCTCCTCCGCCGCGACGCTGTTATTGTTAGAGGACGAGGTGTTGAGACCTGAAGATCCGCTGCGCAGCGACGAGAACGTCGTCTCCGATGCGCGATTCACATCTTCCATCGTACGGCTTTTCTCTGGAGTTATGCTGAAAGCCATGGCGAGATTCGGAGGTATCAGAGAGTAAGAAAGTGATGTCAAATCGTCGTCGCTAGGTAGCCCCATCTCCCATTCAAGAACCCTATCTCCCTCGCCGGAAACTTCGTAATCGCTCATCCTCACTTCCTCTCCCATTCAGATCGGAGAAAAAGATTCGTGGAGAAGTTTGGTCTGTGAAGATGAGCAATTTTCAAAAGAGAGAGAGAAGAAAAGCAAAGCAAAAAGATAAGAGAAAAAGCGCAATGTCTAATTCCAGATGGCTTTGTGTTAGTGCCAACGTGGACGAGTTAGCTAGATATTTTTGATCTTCTTAATATCTCCGACCGACTAACGCTTTAGATATTTGATTCAACCAATGTCTTTATAACACGTCACAAGAGCAGGATACGCGCGTTGTAGCCGATTAAATACTAATTACCAAACTGGGCTCGTAAGATGAATCATGTGGATTAAGAAGGTCCAACCAAGTTGCATGTGCTAGCCCAAGAGAGAAAGCGGGCACATCCGGTGGGTTCGGCCAGCTGGAGATAGAAAAGAGGATTGAGATTCGGTGATGAGTTATGTACATTGTTGACACACAATTCGATATCTGAGCCGTTGGATCATGTTTTTAGATATTTATAGAAACGTCAAAGGATCAATCTAACGGCACAGAGTGGCAACGAAGTCGCGAATTAAATCAAAATGAGATATCGGAAGGTGTGGCTCTACGGCTCTGTCGGCTTCCACATGGTTCGATGCCCATCTTCGTAATACTGATAAAATAATAAATGGGCCTGTGGGCTTCCACATCTCTTTATCTTCTTCCTACGTCTTTTACCGTTGTGCAAACTATCCGCTCATCTTCTTCGAGTGACTATATACTAGTTAAGAGTTTATTTGATTCTAATTATTATTTTCGAGTGTGATCTTGTTATCTCTCAGTTCCTCCCCAATCGAGGTCAATGACCTCGCTAGTCCTCCTTAGAACACTCCCGCTCCTCTACAACGGTTTTCTCTCCCACCGTCATCAAATAAACATCGCAGCGGTCTGGTTTCTTTCTCACCGTCATCGTGCTGAAAAACAACAGTTGCGCGAGGATAATTCTCCATGGGAAGTTTCTCCCCGATCGAGGTGAATGACCTCGCAACTCCTCCTTAGAACACTCCCGCTCCTCTGCAACGGTTTTCTCTCCCAGTGTCATCAAGTAAACATCGCAGCGGTATGGTTTCTTTCTCACCGTCATCGTGCTGAAAAACCACAATTGCACAAGGATAATTCTCCAGGGGAAAGTTGTGCCACAGCGGCAATCAATTCGACACCGTCTATTGGTGACAACTAGCGTTTCGAAGATCCTAATTATAGAAGTAAAAAAACTGGAGACAGGGATACTTCAAGATATTGAACCTATAGCTCTTTTCGCCAAAGATCTTCTTCATTCAGAAATGTAAACTTCATTTTCTCGATTATATATGAATTTTGCCCTCTGTTTGCGGTATTTTTTAATGGAGTTGTAGTTATGAATAGAATGTTAAGTCAGATCAGCTGCACCATTTTCTACCACAAACTTGATAGAACTGATTGAATCTCCAAAAAATACAGTGCCAGTGTTTTGAATTATAATGAGGGGAGGGGTTACTAAAACCCATCAACTAAAAATGGATCGCAAAAGAAACTCTCAACTAAAATTGTTAAAAAAAACTTTCAACTTTAATTTCGTTAACATCTGCCACCCTCTGTCATGGTAATTTAGATGAAGGGTGACAAACGTTAATGGAATTAAAGTTGAGGATTTCTTTCGTCTAATATTTACTTGAGAGATTATTTTACGATTCATCTTTAGTTGAGGAGTTTTATTACTAAATCTCACTAAATGTTTTAAAATCTTCAATATCATTATGTATTATTTAAAACTTTTATAATCCATTGATATGCCTTTAAAACTAATTTATAAATCATTATACATTACTTTATCAATCTTATAACCGATTTATAAAGTTTTATACATATTTTAATACTTTTATAAATGGTTAATAAAGTTTAACAATGATTTTATAAAATTAGAGATACGATTTTAAATATTTTAAAACATTTAGTGACATTTAGTAATAACACCCTCAACTAAATATGGATAGTAAAATAACTCCTCAACTAAAAATTTGACGAAAGAAATCACCAATTTTAACTCCGTTAACGTCTTTCACCTTTCATCTAAAATACAGTGACGGATGGTGACAAATGTTTACGAAAATAAAGTTGAGTGTTTCTTTTGTCAAAATTTTCAATTGAGGGTTTGTTTTAACATACATCTTTAGTCGAGAGATCTTAGTACTAAAAACCCTTATAATTCCAATCAAATTTTAGAATTTCTTGAAGTGCATTGAATGAATCTCTCATGCTCTACAGTAAATGTACCATCACCATGTGTAGATTAATCCTCAGGTTGTAGTCTCATAGCTTCTTCCAGTAAGCCATATTCTTGGTAGTTAGTGGATGAGTTTTGATTGGATTATAGCGGTGTTTGCAGAATAAGCCTATCTCTGTAATGTGATAGATGCTCTTGTATCTTCAGTTCAGTGTTCTGGAACTGGATAAATAGCCAAACTTGGATTCTTTTGTGGTGAACTATTGCAACTTGAAGCTAGCTAACTTTAGTGCATGTGCCCTTTTGTGAAAAATATTTTTGCAGTCTTAATGATCTGCTTTTTATTCTTGATAAGCATGTATTTGAATTGGATGGATAATGCTTAGACATTCTTATCACCAGTACTCCAAAGATAAAATTGGCTGCGGTCATGATTTTATAATGGTACGTGAGAATGCATGCTATCTTTCTATCATGTCTACTAATATTAAAAATAACTCATCTGGAGGTATTGTTGCATGTTCCTCCATCATTAGGATTTCACTTGCATGCTGTGTCTAAAAATTTGAAACAAAAATAGAATCCGAAAATTTTAAGTAGATGGAGTTTTCCTAAAAGTTAGCTAATAAACCAAGTCATAGGAGTCTTTCAGCTATCTTTTTGATGTATAACCATTGCAATTTTCTTTTAATGTTCGAAACTGCTTGTTGTGATTTGGAATGCTTATGGCTATAGGGAGTTTTCATAAGCTAGGAGTGTGGAACTTGTTAATTTGCGATCTTCTTTCTTTTATGTGCTTATGAGTGTCTAACTTGTTAATGGCAGGTTGATCGGCATCCTCAGTTCAGGCACTCGAGGTGTCTCTTTCTTGTGAGAACAGATGGTGGATGGATAGTTTTCTCATACCAGAAGTGTCTTCGAGACTATGTTCGTGATAGGTACCCGTCTCATGCCGAGAGATTTATTCGTGAATATTTTAAGCGTGCTAGTAGATAAGTCATAACTGGTTAGTGGTTACTCTGTAATACCGTCCCACTCATCATCAATAGGAAGAAATTCTAATATAAATTTTGCTGATTCCCCCTTACTGAAGAAGTTACACATCACGAAATCAGGTGTAAGGCTTTGTTACATAAAATTTGGAATGGCTCTCAATACATTGCACTACAAGAAAACACAGCACTAACGACGGCTAAATTCGTAGTAAGTTCGTCGTAAAATAGGATTTACAAGGAATTAGCAAGGAAACAATTTCGTCGTTATTCGTTCGTCGTAACGCATATTTCCTCGCCAATTCGTCGTAAACTAGCGAGAAACACATTTCGTCGTAAAGACGAAAAAAGTATTTGTCGTAAAAACCATATAACCTTTCCACGTAAGGAAGACGCTACATTTCCTCGTAAATACCTTGAATATAATTCCTCGTAAATTACACATAAACCCTTCCATGTAAAATACTCGTTAAGCTTTTCTCGTAGTGTTGACGTAAAAATTTTCCTTGTAACTTCCTCGTAAACTTTCCACGTAATATAGTCATAATTTAGCTACGAATTTACTTTGCTTTTTTATTTTCTAGAATTAAAAAATATAATAAAAATTATTTAATTTAATAATAAAAATATAATTTAAAAATAAATGTAAATACGAAAATATTTTATACATAAATAAGTTTTGAATTTATAATACAACCGACGAAAAGAAAAAAAAGAACTAAGGATCGTTCATCGCCCGGTAGAATTCCTCACTCCTCCTCTCTACATCCGCCTCGTCATGTGTTCTGGATAAATCGCCTGGACTGGGATTTTGTCGTCGCATGTTTCTCAACAAGGACTCCCATTCCAGATTTGTGGCCGCTACAACGTCCAAGAAGCCCTCGACTCCACCCATACGAGCTGTGAACGAAGATCGCGTAGAGTCCAACTCGTTACACAGCTGAGTGACTTCATCATCCCGTCTCTGACCATAAGACGATGTCGCTCTCGGAACATCGTTGACGGAACCAATCTCCAACGTACATCTCTTTTTCTTAGGGACAACTTTAAAAACAAAAAATAAATATTGTTAGTAAAAAGTTAAAGTTAAATTAAATGAATAATAAAAAAATTTTAAATTTTAAAAAATTTACCTCCTCGTAAATCATATCCATTTCAAGTGTGGATAAGGTGACGGGTAATCCGTCGGTGGACTCAGTCTGGCGGTCTTCAACCCGACCAACCAAGTCGTTGAAGATTTGCTCGGACCTAGCATCTAGAAATTGGCCCGCCTTGTTCTTGTGGGTCCTCTCGTAAAGTTGCAAAAGAGATGGGAGTTCTCCCGTATCTTTGGCCTAAAAACATTTAAAAAGTTAGAATATATATATATATATATATAAATAAATTAATTAAATTAAATATTTAATTACCATATCCAGACGGACACCGGCGTGGAGTTTTTGACCCGTAGAGTGAAGCATCGGGCCGTGGTCGTGCTCATCTACCGTCTGACGGGAGGCAGAGCAAGATTCGGTGACTCTAATGGAGTCAGGATCCCGCCAATAATGGATGAGGCCATCCCACACGTCCTTGGTGAGCTCAGGGGGTTTGCCACACTCATACCCCTTCACGATCCAGTCTTCCTTCTAGTCTTACCACTAGTGAGACATCCCACCTATAACTAGGGTTTATATACCAGTACGTTCATTCTTGTTTAAGTTTAATAAAACACTGGTGATGATTGATTGGACTTTAACTTAGTACTTTAGCTTTAATTTTTCCTAAAACACTAATCCTAACCAATCATGCTTTAACTTTATTTTTTAATTAAAATTTACAGCAAAATTTTACAAACTTTTACCAATTAAGTTGTAGTTTTATTTTTTCAAGCTACAACAAAAAAGATACAACTTTAACTTTTCTATTTGTTTTAGACAAAATCCTACATCCTTATAATTTGGGCTGTAGAAAAAATAACTCATAATTGAAAAAGGATATCACGTTCTCTTTTTTATCAACATACGAGGTACATATACATAGTCAGATCTTTAGTATATTCAAATCATGATAGTCCTTGATCATAAACTAATAGTTAAAAAGTAGATAAACTTAAGAACATAAATTATCAACTAAAAAAAAAAAATCAAAAATCAAAAGATAACTTAAGAAAGGAAAACCCTAACACAACACTTGTTTTATAAATACTAGATTTTCTTCAGAGCATTAAGCATCGAAAACTAAATTTTCAAATACATTTTTTTCTAATTCGAGATGAGATTGCAATGAATTTATGGAATTCTCGTAGATAAAATTTATTATTATAATTATTTAGATGGTGGTTTTCCTTTGAATTTTTAATTTTAGATGGTTTTTCTTTTATTTTTGATAAATTTGATAATTTGTTATTTTAAATAATAATATGAAAGTATTTTTTATAGCTAATCATATTTTATCCAATCATGTTTTATTTTACAAAAGTACATCCAATAATTTACAGCTACATTTATCATAATTACAAGAAAACAGAAAAATATACTTTAGTAAGGACCTGACTGGTTCAAACGCAACAGCTGCGGTTGCGGGAGTTTTCGGATGCGGGTGATTGCGGTTTCTAGCAGTTTTAAAAGATTTATACGACTGGTTCTATGGTTAGAAATTGGTGCGTTTACGGGATACTTATGACTAGTTAACTACCAAATGCTAATAAATTAACAATATTTACATTTTATATAATTATAAAAAAAATCAAAATTATAATATTATAATAAATATAAAAATTATACTTAGAAATTTATAATTTGAAATTTTTAAAAATTATAGAATTTTTTTTTAATTTTATAATATTAATTAAAATATAATACATATATTTTAGTATTGTTATAATTCCAATTTAAAATTTTATTGAATATTTTTATTTTTTTACTTATATTGTTTAATAAAAAATAAAAAAAATTATCCTCCCGCAATCTTCCGCAACCACAAATGCTAGTTGGAACCAACTTTTGAATTTATGAAGTTCAAAACGGTTTGAAACGGTTTAGAGCGGTTTGAGTGATTGTCGTAAAACGCAACCAACCACAAAAACTGTGTTTGCGGGTGGTAACGGAGAAACCAGTCATACCCTACATATACATGTACATTCAATACAATTAAAACACAAATTATACGGTAAATTTTTGACTCAAACCAATTACTCCCACTATGTTTGATCTCTCTGGTTGTTTTAACTCATGCTTCTATATTATCACTAAGGCTACGACTTGTGACCTTTTCGGGAACACGAGGAACGAATAGGAAAAGAACGTACATGAATAAAATTGCAGGGATGAAAAAAATGTTTGTTCTTTATCAAATTTAACAAGGAATGTTTTTGTTCTATATTTCTCTACAAAAAAGAAATGGGGAGGAACAAAAAGGAAAAACTATTCCTTGTGGATGGTGATTTTTTTTAGAATAATAAGGAATTCAGTGTTCCCTTTCGTTTCTTGGTCACCAATCAAAGCCTAAGAAAATGTATTAGTTTACCCTAACAAATCACATATTTTAAATATAAAAATTGCTATATATTTTTTTATTTATAATATATTACCTTTTGATACCAGATTCCTTTTTGATTTTAGTATAATTTATAACATGTTATTACGAAAAAGAAATAAAAATAGAAAATAGTAATAATGGCAATTAGTAAATATTTTATTTATTAACAATATTATTGTAATTGATAATTTTAAAATTAACGTTAGAAAGACGTATAGAAAAATGACTACTCAATATTATTATAAAAATATAATAATTATTAATTAATATAATTTATAAACCAACAAATAATTTCGTATTTTACAAGCGCATATCAAATTCTATTCTAATAATAAAATTAATAAATCACAAAACATCTTTTTCACTTTGACAAGAAAAATTCATTGCAAGCTTTAGAAAGTCCAATCAAACCCAAAATCTATACTAATAAAGTAGCTTGGAAAGGCTCCTCAGCCCTCCACCTCAGCCTTCCCTATCTAAAATCGTGCCACGTGTTCGTATTTTACAAAGCTTTCAGACTGATTTCGTTTACGAGCCTTCATTTGTTTTTTGTTCATTGGGCCCTTCTTTTTCTCTGGATAGATTATTGTATCATGAGCTCTGGGCTCTTTTATTGTTCTAGAAATTTTAATTTGGCCCATTTTCCTTTAGGGCTTTCTATGTTTTCCCATCGGGATTCTTCTCCCCCTCCATCCTCTTCTTTTTTCCAGAGTCTGCGACTCAATCTCTGTAACGTCTTCCGTTTTATCCATTATTCTCATTATTAACTTCTCACCCACTACTCATTCCACTCTCTATGAATTAAACATCATCATTATATCCAAAGGTAACTGCTTCAAGCTCTGCACTATAAATACGTTCTTCTGCTGCGATGAAAGAGATACAGTTCATCGAAATCTCAAAGTGAAACCTTCATCAAGCTTTGATATCAGAAATGGCTTCTTTCTACACGCTGCTTGCTAACCTCAGAGTCAGTCGCTGTTCCAACACCGCTGAGGTCCCGCTACTTAGGTTTTGGGAGGCTCGGAATATCGGGAAAGGTGGGGAACTGATGAGTGTCGACATGCTTTTCTTGGACGAGCAGGTAAATCTTCCTTTAACTATATTTTTAGACAGGTTAATAGTCACTGCTTGAGATCTGATTGTTCTTCCCTGAAACAGTCGACGCTTATCCAAGGAACCGTCAGTGCGTCAACACGTTTCAAGACCGTTTCTTTGAGGGATCTGTGTACTGGCTTAGTGGTTTTGACGTTACACGGAGGACAACAAGTTTCGTCTTATTCATTGAACTGTTCTTGATAACTTGCAAGATATACTTGGCGAGTTAACTGCTATCAGGAGCACCATCAATGATGGAACACATGGTTCGCAGTGTGTCATGGTTACACTACGTGTAGAAAGGTACTTGCTGCAGATGAAACTAAACTGTAGATTAACGTTTTTTACTGTATTTCTTAACGTAGACTGAATGAATAATCTTACCATTAAATGGAAACAGGAACATGAATGTATATGTTAGCCTGTTTGACTGTTTAGCTTTCGCATCTGCTGAGAAGATGACAAGCTAGGGGGTGAACCAAAAGTTGTCTTGATCACTAGCATCAACCCCGAGGTTGTTGGAGGTGAGTTATATG